>NW_016161390.1:0-14653 GCF_001687245.7 Rhagoletis zephyria
AAAATATTTACACGCATAAACCATAAATAAAACCCTTTTTTGTTTTTTTATTCGATTCATTTACTAAAAACATAGATTTTCCCGTTCATTTGTAAGAAAAACAAACATACTCGTATATACATACATACATACACATGTATGTATAACTGTAAATAATTGTAGTAAAGTTCGTGCTCTTTTAATTAACACGTTCCACACCATAATTTTAATGTGGCATTTCATTAAGTTTTTAATAATTCAGTTTAATCAAAATTTATAAGCATTTATCTTAATTAGAATGACTCATTTCAGAATGGGGCAGCGGAAATACATAATTTTGTTGGCGGACAGCGCGCGCTCATAGGATTGTTTAAAAAAACAAAGAAAAGAAAAGCAAATGTGCGCAAGCTTCCACCAACAAAGGTGCATTTTTCTAATGTTTTTATTAATTGCAATATTTCAATACCTCAGAGTAAATATCTGCATACTGCATACGTTTCCACCTTGCGAAACCACATTTGAAAACGAAGCTCAGCGGAATATTTTTGAAATACAATTTCTATTTAATTTGTCCTAAGGTATATTCATATGAGCGCATAAATTTGCTATGCATACATATGCGCATGTATTTATGTATGTACATATGTATGTAGAGAGATGTGCGTATTTTTAGTTTCTCTGGGATCAGCAAACACAAATTGAAATATAAATTTGGCATGAAATGGCGTTTTTACCGGCATCGTCTGCGCATTTTCGCTTAAAAAAATATATATATATATACATATATATGTATACACAAGTACTGGCACAATCTCACACTTTTAGAGAAATTAATGCATATGCTTTATATACTATTTTTAATTAATTGAAAAGCGCACTAAATTATAAACGGAAAGTGTGACGTTGCTTGCTGAAGCCAAAAAGATTGTAGGGAGCGCTGCGAAACCTTCCCCAAGTGATTGATAGGTGAATGTGCTGCTTTGCAAAAAGGGGGCGGACATTTTCTTGTACAATATATGTATGTAAATACCTACATACATATGTACATAAATGTATAAAAATGTACATAAATATTTGCATATATAAAATGCGCAAGAATATCTTTACAAAGCGTGTGAATAGTTGCCGGCTATCAGAATTACATTAAAAAAAAAATAAAATAAAAATAACGGATATTTCCATGCTCAAGAATAAAAATAAATGCATACACATTTAATAGCGTAAAATTCGTTAGCTCCAATGGATTTTTATTTTCAATACATCGGAGGAAATAAGTTCCTTGCTGCTTGGACTAAAGAAGTAAACAGATTTTTTTTTGAAAGTACTAAAAGAGCTAAAAAATGAGAAAAATATGTGTATGTACATATGTATGCATTGCCATTGACAAGTTTGCATAAGTCGTTGTCTGCAGTTGCATTAGGATGTACCACCAAAAATATTGCTGTTTCGCCACACAAATTATGTATAAAACTTGGCCCGTTTTACAACTGTCGCCAAAAATATTTTAGCTCAATTAAATGTCCAAATTTTGATGTCGGCAACTTGAATAGCTCAGCCGATTTTTACCAAAGCTATCATTATAAAGTAATTTATTTCTGTAATTTTCCTCTAATTTGGCTCAGCGAGTGATTTTTTTTTTGAGCCACGCAGTTTTTGCAATATCGGAGACGGCCAGATTTTTTACAGTGCGCCAAATTATTGGAAATGCCTTAGGGCCATACCTAAATAAGCGCGTCAAGCGTTGGGCCTGTCGGCCTCTCTTCTTCTAGCGTATATAAATTTAATGCGTCAGAGAGAGATAAAGATACAAGCGAAACGCTCAACGCGCTAATTTAGGTACGGCTGTTAGATAAGCAAATCGAGACAAAGCGTTTTTATAACCGAGCGCTCTTTGTTCGCACGGTAGCACTACCCACTTATGAAGAAATGCTACATATCACTAGCGGCTTCACCAACCCGCAGCTAACTCGGCACGAACATTGCTTTTTTTTTGCTTTTGGCGGTAGAAGCACAAAAAAAATACATACATGAAAGAAGAAGAAATCAGCTGGTCAAATAACACCACCTTGTATGAATTCGCCTTGCTGTTTATTAAAAAAAAAGAAAACAAGAAGTAATTCGAAGTAAATTTTGTTAATGCAAAAAATCAATTTTCGGTGGAATATTCAACCCAATGTATGTACCTCACAAGCGGCTCTGAATTTGTTCACCAATAAAATACTAAAAGGCTCGCTTAGGGAAGGATAATCGATTATTATTATTATTATTTTTTATCGGTCGAGAGACACTCTAATGTACACATTCCTACATATGCATATGCATACATATGAATGTACATATTTACATATATGACTGTTTGCATGTGAATCTGATGATGATGCGCCTATCAGAAATCAAAAGCAAAAGTTCAAATTCAAGTGTTATCAGAGTCAGTGCACTTCAACATGCGTCGATGAACGTGGACACAAACAAAATGTAATTCATGCAGATGTACATACATACATATCTACTCATATAATATGTATGTTTCACAAGCACATTCAAATTATTTGCATTTAGCAGATTGACAGCATTTAAAAAAAAAAAAAAAAACTAACCAGTCTGACTGAAATCTCAGGCGATTGTAAGTAAGCTGAATTAACTAAATATACGTATCGGTGTATGTATGCATATACATATGTATGTACATATATACTAATCTTTCGCTGCAATCAATTTCAATATGGGCTTTCCCATTGAGCAATAAAAGTTGGAATTAAATAAATCATATTAACTACTAAAAATCAAGCGAAGCCAAATTTCCTCAGTTTTCCGAGTATAACAAAGCCGGTATTTTCTAAAGTTTTTATGTGAACTTTCTTAAAGTTTCTTCAGATAATAAACACGTCTTGTGAATCCCCTAATTAAATAGTTATGTACAAAATTAGTTTATAACTATGCAAACAGTTACGATCTTGTGTAAATAGAAATATTCACAGTTTAATAGTAGTTCAAATGAATGTTTGGATGGTTTAAGTGGGGATTGTCACCCTGGTGAGAAACAATTAGAAAGTCTGCCTTCTTGATTTCGCAACTCGTGCAACCTATTTACATCCATTTGGCGGCTGTAATAAATTTCAATATGTCCTACAAAGATAGGCAGCTGCACTCTGAGATAGAGCTTTGGTTTTAAGTGGGTCGCAGGACCCCTTGGTAAACCTATAACGATCTTGTACGGTTCCACCTCTGCTTGGCTTTGGTGTGATAAATTTCGCACCTTGTTAGTTCATCCACTTCCTCGTTTCCTTAAATGTCCCTATTATAACTTTGTTCACATAACGGTTGTTTGTAACAGGCAAAACGAATCGAGATAGGTGTAGACAAATGTATACATAAATGATCAGAATGAAAAGAGAAATCGATTAAGCGGTGACTGTTTGTCCATCCGTCCGTCCATCTGTTTGTGCACACGAACGAACTTAGTACGTGCAATTCTTTCGGGCGTAGGACGGATGGTATTGAAAATGGGCAAAATCGGATAATAACCACGCCTACCACCCATATAACGGTAATTTTCAGAAATACGAAAACTTTAGTAACTACTGAAGATTATTCACTCAAAATTGATATTTATACTGACTTTTAGACGAAAAATAAGAATATTAAAAATTTCTGGAAAATGGGCGTAGCCACGCCCACTTATGGTTACATGTGTATATCTTGGTAAGCGCTGCACCAATTTCTTCCAAACTTCGCACAGTTGTTGGCTTTCGTATAGCATACCAAATGGCCGAAAATTTTTAAAATCGGACAATAACCATGCCCACATCCCATATAACGGTAATTTCGAGAAATACGAAATCTATTCGAAATTTATTCAAAATTGATGCTTGCCACAATTCTATATCAAGAAATACGTTTATGGTAAAATTTTGGAAAATGGGCGTGGCACCGCCCACTTCTGATCACATATATCGTCACCTGAAATGCAAAAAGACGTAACAAACATCATCGTTGAAATACAAAAGGTCATAACTAATAAAAAGTTCAAAATTCACTTTTTTATTTATATGATGGATTTCACCGAATTACCACTCCCCACATCATTTTATGAAAAAAATAATAATTAAAATATTATTTAGTCACGACTTTTGCCATATCAATTAGGATGCTGTTACGTCTTTTTGCATTTCAGGTGACGATATGTATCTCGGTAACCGCTCTACCAACTTGTTTCAAACTCGGTGCGGTTATTGTGCTTGCCACATAAAGGCAAAACGTTGAAAATTATTGAAATCGGACTAACATTACGGCCGCTCTTCATATAACGGTAAATTTCAGAAATGATTGAAACTTCAATATGTCGAAATTTAAGAACGCTAATTTACTCAAAATTGATACACCCCGGCTTACCATGTACCGGTAGCCTACGGAAAGCTGAAAGTATATTTAATATATGCGCCGGGTATTTAATGTTCGGCTCCGCCCGAACTTAGACTTTTATAATTATTTTATCTGGTTTTTATAACTATGTTGTTCACATTTTCGTTGTTGGTGTTGTTCTCATCTTCAG
This sequence comes from Rhagoletis zephyria, assembly GCF_001687245.7. Classification (NCBI taxonomy): domain Eukaryota; kingdom Metazoa; phylum Arthropoda; class Insecta; order Diptera; family Tephritidae; genus Rhagoletis; species Rhagoletis zephyria. The sequence continues at coordinate 4,532 of NW_016161390.1, forward strand.
TTGTGATTTAATCATTTCAATATATTTTTGAACTAAAAATTTCTTACACTTCGTCTCGCACCCATGTTGCGAAATTGAATCAGATTTGTTAAACAGATGGCAACCCTTCCGATCAAACCATCGTTCGAATGGACACAGACGCCACAGCACTGAAAGAATTCAACTCGAAACCCAATGGTGGTAGCAGAGGAAGAGGAAGGCCTCTTCTGTGATCGAAAGACCAAGTGAAGGGGAGACGCGGGGTATTTTTTTTTTTTTTGAACTTGCTTATGCGGTTACAACGCAAAACAAGAAGACGGAGGAGCAGAAGGAAGGCGAAATTAATCTGATAAAAATCGTTAAATTTAGACAAATCAGCAATAAGTTCTTCTTGTCAAGTCGGCGGGAAAGCTGTTCCTATTTGCTTAATAACATAAACACTCTGTATGCATGTATGTACGTACATTTGTGCATACTAAATACGTACGTATATTTCCGCAGTAAGTCTTTTTTTTCAATTTGAATATATGAATATTCCTTGCAAATACATACATATGTATATATATTGCTTTGCGTCAGTTGATATACCATTCTGTCGTTAAATCAGCGTCTCGAGCATTTAAACGCATTTAAAAGTTCATTTACTTTTGAACAATGACTAAGGTTCCAGGCTTCTGATAATGTTCCACGGGTCATGATAACGAAATTATAAATAAATTGGAAATATTGAACCGATCGGAAAATATAAGTACGAGTACTCGTATGTAAATAATACACACTTTGTATATGCACACATACATACATACATATATATACATACATATGTGCAAATTGTTGCCTTCGTAGTAGAGTGAAAAAAATATTTGAAGCTCACATTTTTGCCAAGTGTTTGACCGAACTTCTACGCTCCATGAGAAGTTTTTTCATTGAAGAATTATTTTCGAAGGTTTGCCAACGCCTTCGCAAGGGTAATTACTATCAGAGAGACACTTTTTTTGGTTGCGGCCGACACAAAAATTACTTTTTGCGCCTCTTACTAAGTAGGCAATATTTACAAATGTCACTGGAGATTTTTTTTTTATTACCGAAAGAAGAACTGATGGGGCGATTAAGACGATGAGCAACGCCTCTGAAATGAAAATGTTAAGTGTTTTAAAGTTAAACATAATCGAATTCTGAGGTACCAGCAACCAAGATTTGAGTGTATCGTATTATTGATTTAAAAAAAATGTATTGCAACTGCAGAAGTTTTCTATGTTAAAAATTTATTCAATATGATTAAGGAAATGTAATGGATTGTCCGGACCCTTAATGAGGATGTTGGTCGATATCCTTAAGAAGACTATGGCTGACATCAACGTCATTCAATGCCTTGCAACGTCTACTACGGCTGCCATGTAAAGCAGCACAAATTCCGTGTCGGATTTGTGGTGTGAGAGAGGTTCTGTTGCCGGGTACTATATTTAGATATTCTTTAAAATCATGCTCATTTGTGCACACGGCCCGACGGAAAAGAAGGACGAGGCGATGTTTGGCGATGTCAATGCCAGGGTGGACAAGAAACGGATCTTTGGTCCCAGCGTCGAAAAATGCAGCCTCCACGACGAAACATCTGATAACAGACTGAGGCTGACAACTTCGTCGGGTCTGTAACGTGGTGGTCTGCAGCGCGGCAAAAACGTTTTACGGATAATCTATCATTACCGAATTTGGTGTACAGATCACTATTGTCAAAAGAAATGTTTTCTTATGGCTGCCCTAAGAGCAAAACTCCTGTAAAAAGTATGACTGCTTTTATAATCTCATTTAGTTAATTAATTTAATAAGTTGATGTCTTAATTCTATTCAAAAAGTGAAAAATAGTTAGAGTAATCTTCGAAAGTCAATTAGAAAAAATGAAATAATTCTACATATGCTAGGCTTTAGGACTTTTTTTTGGCCTTTTAGTTTCTAGAAAATAACCAATTATTCATTTTTTCGCAAGTTGCCGCAAAAGATGTTAACATCAGATGAAAACTGAACTTTACGATTTTATTAACACCGTAAGTTCGGCATTAAAATTGTTGTTGCTTTTTTCACTAAATAGCAACAAAATCGTTGTAGTTGGATTGACCAAATAAAAAAGTGCAATAACGGCGAAGTGAAAAAGTGGAATAATGGCGAACTTAGCTCAGTGGGTATGACCACTGGCTTTGAATGCAGAAGTTGCGAGTTCAAGCCCCAATGAACTCGATGAAAAAGTGCGATGAGGAGATGTGGTGATCTCCGAAATAGCAGCTAAATATAACTTCTACCAGGTGTAAATTATTTGTTGTTTTTCCACAACATTTATCATTAGAAACGGCCTCTAGCTCAATGAAATTGTTGAATAAAATACGTTTTAAATATGTACTTAGTTCTACTGGAGTAATCGACATACATTAGGTTTAGGTTAGGTTAAACGGGCAGCTCTGCAGAGAGTTCACTTGGAGACCGCGAAAGCCCATTGTGATGCCCATGGGGGTTACCCCAAGCCTATCCCTACATGTCTTCGAACCATTTTGATTTTCTGACGAATCCCAGCAATCCTTCCAGAGGAGCTTTCCCCAATATATCCAGGTTCTCGAAGGAATGGTCCTCAAGAAACTTGAGGCGTTTTCCTCGAAGTGCTGGACACTCGCACAGGAAGTGCTGGACGGATTCTAACTCTTCCTCAACCCTGCAGCTTCTACAGAAATCGTATTGCGGGGCTCCGAACCTCGCAGCCATGTGACCCGTTAGCATTCCTGTGAGAAGCCTGACGTTTGACTTTGAAAACCTTATTCGCCTACTTATTCTTCGTTCATCGAGTCGTGGCCAGAGCGATCGCGATACCCTGCAGGTGTGCAGATTTTCCCACCAACTGTTGGTAGCTGCCCTGATCAGTCTCTCGACTTCTGAGGACAGAAATCGCAGGGGATGTTTCACGATGTTTCCCGAGCTCCATCTCAGATCCCTTCCTAGCACATTCGTCCGCTTCATCATTTCCCGGGGCACCACAATGTCCCGGGACCCAGTAAAGATTGATTATGTATTGCTGTAGAGCTTGTAGAGCTTGTAGGGATCTTTGGCATTCTTTAACGCACATCGAGTTAGTCGTTGCAGACCCTAAAGCTTCGATAGCCGCCTGACTGTCAAGAACGAAGGCAAGTTTAGATGGAGCTAAGTCAATCATGCCCACAAACCTTGCACAGTTGCATAGTTCCTTAGCAAAAGTTTAATGATTTGTGGTGAATTTTAATTTTCTGACATTAGGGTGGTACGTTAGGATTAAAAGAAGTGAGATTTGTATTTCAGCGAAAACCCTTTCCATATTATACTAACGATATGTATGTATATATGTACATTAGGGTGGTCCAAAATAAGCAAAGTCGGAATTTTATTGCTCTCACCCTCTAGGATTGTTCTATATGAAAAAAAAAATATTCCTCCATTTTTTTATTTTGAAATTAAAAAATATTTAGAGGTCGCTCAAAACGCTCAAAATTTTCCATGTTTTTAACATATATGTATGGGAAAAAACAACTTTTCATAGATCTGGTATAGAATTCTGGAAAATCAATATTTTTCAATCGAAAATTTCTGGTTCTCTTCAGAACATTTCCAGTAACCCATTCGTTTATTTAACCATTTCTTAATACTAAAGACTTTTAATTTATCCCCTCATTGCATTTTCCGGCATTGTGTGGGGTTTTTGTGGACCTATAAAATATAGTTACTATGAAAAAGTGGTTAAAAAATAATTGGTAATCTCCGATCAAAAAATATTGATTTTCAAGAATTCTATCACATTTCACGAAAAGTTGTTTTTTTCCCATATAAAATACGCATTGAGCGACCTCTAAATACTTTTTGATTTCAAAATAAAAAAACAGGGGCATAGTTTTTTCGGTATCGAACAATCCTACGGGGCAAGCGCGTAAAAATTCCTACTTCACTTTTTCACATGCATTTTTAGCCCAGCCTAATATACATATGTAGGTACGTAGTATGTAGGTAGACACGCATTTAAGTCTAATGCAATTTTAATTTGTTTTAAAAGCTGATATCTGCTACCACACGAAAATTTCGGATTTATTGTCACAAGAAATCATCTATGTGGCACTTGAAGGCTATACACACGCTTGTCTAAAACAGTGTAACAGCCACAAACAGCAACATCCGCATCAATCTTCATGCACCACCAGGGTGCTAGAGCTCCTGTGTGACCAACATGTCAAGCGACATATGAAGGAATAGGCAAACATATGTACAGTACAATATACATACATACATACATACATACATACGTGCATGCATACCTTATGTGCATACAATATACTCGTACAATGAAATCCCCACTGGGACATGGTGCACAGATATTGACTATGACAAGTGCAAAGGCAGTACGGGTTGGTGGGATCGTCAATCGCACTTACATATGTATGTATGCACTACTTAAGTATTTATGTAGATAACTAAAGAGATTTTAATGTTTTCGAGTTTGTTGCAGCTTGCTCATTAACATAAATTTAACGAGATTCTAATAGGCATGCTTTTGTATCTGTATTTACAACTCGTGCACTCTTTCCAATGGCACGCGATTCAAATAAGCCTGCATGATCGGCGAGCATTGAATGCAACGGTAATTTATGGGTAAACATACGTCAAAGGGAACCCCCCCCCCAAAACATCTGCAAGAGGTCATACGAGTGGTGATTAAGGGTTAGTCATCAATATTTGAACTTTGACAATCATTGAGATGGGGTGGAGAGTTCAACCGATGCTTGGGGATCGAGGGACCGGAACTGCTAGTCAGACTATGGGGATGCCAATGCAACTCATCTGTCCCACACATGTCGCTGGTGTGGACGACGGTAGCGCCTAATCGTTTCGTTATACTGAAATATGTACTCGAATTTATAAGTATGTACATCTGTTTATTTGTATATATGTACAAACATATGTAGCTATACCAGAATGTAAGCTCGTATGCACAATTCGTAACTATGTATAAGCATGTCAACAATTTATGTTTGCCTGTCAACATTATTGTTCATCTATGCGCTAAATCTTCTATTTCTATGGTCATCAACATTTTTATTGGCATTGTTATTGTTCTAAATGGTCGTACGATTGTTGTTCAGTGTTGCCGTTATGCAAATAAAGGGGCAATTTGATCCGAATTTTGGAAAATTTTGATTTTTTGACCCTTTTCCAAAATTATGAGCAACTTTTGCCCCTTTTGAGAGATTCTGCTTTATCCTGATTTTCACCCGAAAAAAAATTTTACCCGAAAATTTGTATTCCGCCCATAGTAAATACATGGAAACCAAACGTGAAAGCGAACCGGTTCGGGCAAAATGAAACTCATGTTAAGGCTGTTTAAAAAAATATTTCCTCTTGTAACGACGAAAAAATGCATCACTTAAAACTTTTAAAGGAAATGCAACTCTTCTCCTTGCAGAAACTCGATTATGTTTGCAACTTTACAATTGTACATACATGTAAATTTGGTTTTAACTTTGGATCACAGATTTATTCTTTTATTAGCAAAGAGAAGCAAAACTAATACGATGACCCTTTTTTTCGTCAATTACCCCTTTTTTGCGACTTTCTGAAAATGTCGCAACGGCAACACTGTTGTTGTTCCGCTGCATTGAGTGCGATTGGTCGAATTTCTTTGAAAATTCTATTGTCACATTACTTGTGCTTGCGGCCGGCGGCGGCGGCGGATTTTTATGTGGTTTTGTCAAATCTACTTGCATGGTAGTACATACATACATATTTACAAATGTATGCACAGTGATCGCTGTCCTCAGTGTATGCCTACTCAGAATCTTGGTAAATATGTNCACAGTGATCGCTGTCCTCAGTGTATGCCTACTCAGAATCTTGGTAAATACAATGTATGTACGTTTAATTGATGTTACCGCAAAATGTCTTAGAATCGCCCCCTTTTCAGGGCCGCTGCCAAGTAGTCATATTTCTAGGGATGTATGTATATATGTTCATCGCACTTGCTCCCAACTGGGTGTGTGCGCTTGTGCTTACATAAATAAACTGGTGGTGGCTATACCAATTGTTGGTGATGGTGTTGGTGTTGGTGTTGGCGATGGTGTTTTGGCTGGTGGTTGCCGTGATTTATGAAGCCATTAATTTCTGTTGACAGACAAAGATGTTGACGCTAAAGGAATCTATTCATTATAAATATTTCGAGTGGATTTTAATACAAATTACTAGATTTTTGTTAACTGAAGACATTTTTAATAAAATGTAAATTTGTTATACAATTTCTTTTCACATAAACAAGTAATTATATTTCGTAGTACATATGCCTGCCTAAAGGTGAAAAGGAGCCAAGTCCAATTTTTTTCAAAATTTAGTTTTTGATGCAGAATGACAGATAATACGAAACTACATTGATTTTTCGTATATCCACAAACACAAACCAAGGACCAAGTATAGATGGACCTACTCCAGTTGGGTGTAAATAACTTTGGTGACTTTGCAAAAGGGAATGGAAAATGGCGAATTTTGTTAGCCGCGTAAAAAAGGAACAAATTTTGTAGCATTAAGAGGTTAACATCCTGATGAAGTTAGGAAAATCGGTTAATTCCAACCGCGCTACCTCCGCAAATGAGCTGACACTTGTAACAGCTTTTAATGTAGACGTCTTTTGCTTCAAGAGGTCTTCCTTCTTTTTCATGTTTAACCTCGGCCATGAAGAGCCTAAAACCTCACCCCTGGGCGAAATTTTCACCTTAAATGAAGTCTCAATTTTTAAAGTGTCATATTATGAATTATAAGTGAAATAGGATCTAGACCGCTCCAGAAGCTTTTCACGCTGCTCCTAAATGCCAAGTGGCTTCTTTTCTATACAAGATAGGATAAGTTTTCTGATCACAACAGCAATTTGTCTTACGATCGTAAGGACGCCCACGTTCGTCTCAAGCAACTTGTAAAAACGGCCTTCCGCGATTATTTGAGCGTTGAAAAGACTTGCTATCGAATCGCTTCTCTTCCAAAATGTTGNGTATATCCACAAACACAAACCAAGGACCAAGTATAGATGGACCTACTCCACTTGGGTGTAAATAACTTTGGTGACTTTGCAAAAGTGAATGGAAAATGGCGAATTTTGTTAGCCGCGTGAAAAAGGAACAAATTTTGTAGCATTAAGAGGTTAACATCCTGATGAAGTTAGGAAAATCGGTTAATTCCAACCGCGCTAGCTCCGCAAATGAGCTGACACTTGTGACAGCTTTTAATGTTCCTTCTTTTTCATGTTTACCTCGGCCATGAAGAGCCTAAAACCACACCCTTGAGCGAAATTTTCACCTTAAATAAAGTCTCAGTTTTTAAAGTGTCATTTTATGAATTATAAGTGAAATAGGATCTAGACCGCTCCAGAAGCTTTTCACACTGCTCCTAAGTGCCAAGTGGTTTCTTTTCTATACAAGATAGGATTAGTTTTCTGATCACAACAGCAATTCGCCTTACGACCATAAGGACGCTCACGTCCGTCTCGTGCAACATGTAAAAACCGGCCCACCGCGAATATTTTAGCTTAGAGAAGACTTGCTTTCGAGTCGCTCCTCTTCCAAAATATTGGCTGGATGTTACAGGCCAGTATTCGTACAACTGAAACTCGACTCAGAAGGAAAGCACTCGTAAACCGGAGTAAAAACAAAATTTCCGTAGTCGATTTGCATTTATCGTTTTCACTAAGAACAGAATTTCACAAAGGGTCACTTTAAGCGGGAAAAACGCCAACAATCCTATCTTGAAATATTAACTGAGCTATATGAAATAGGAAATTATTTAAATATTTTTGATGTAGAAGTAAACTCCTAACCAGTTAGTAAAAATTATCTTCCATNCTTCTCTTCCAAAATGTTGAAACTCGACTAAGAAGGAAAGCACTCTTAAATCGGAGTAAAAAAAAAAAATCCGTAGTCGATTTACATTTATCGTTTTCACTAAGAACCGAATTTCACAAAGGGACNTTCGTACAACTGAAACTCGACTCAGAAGGAAAGCACTCGTAAACCGGAGTAAAAACAAAATTTCCGTAGTCGATTTGCATTTATCGTTTTCACTAAGAACAGAATTTCACAAAGGGTCACTTTAAGCGGGAAAAACGCCAACAATCCTATCTTGAAATATTAACTGAGCTATATGAAATAGGAAATTATTTAAATATTTTTGATGTAGAAGTAAACTCCTAACCAGTTAGTAAAAATTATCTTCCATAAAGAAAAATATAATCATCAGACCTTTTGTGAAAAGGCGTTAGGCTCTGGATTTTTATTACTTGTAAGTATTTTTCTATATTAATTTTATATGTTTCATAAGCGAAAAGTTTTTATACCTCCACTATACTCTGCCAAATTTCTGCACTTCTCTAAGAAAAACACCAACCAAATTATGTATTGGATAATTTTATTATGCGAGTTTCCCTTTAATAATAACTTGATTAACTTTCAATGTATTACAGAGCATCACGATCTGCTGAAAAAATGGAGCAGGTTTTAAGAAAAACGAAGTTAAGAAGTAGATTTTAAGATCTATCAAAAACTGGAGTATATCTACTCCGATCGGAGTATAGTCCGAACGCTGGCACAGCGCTTTACGGTTGTACTAAAACATATGTAAATACATAGCACAATTACAGCGGACTTGTATGCTTGCTATAGCGGTGGACCCAGCGGTCAGCCAGCACAACTCAATGCTTTGCACGGTCTGTTGGAGAATCGGTCACCCAAGTTCCGGAGGATTACATACATAAGTATGTATGTATGTATAGAATTCTGTCAGAATTGCGTGACTAACAGCCACTACCGCCAGTCAACAACTCGGCTCCGGTAGCTAATCATACTACGGTCTTAAGTAAAGAGATCCTGAAATCGTAAATGAGCAATAAAACATATGCGTAAAGGGATCAATAATAAAAAATAAACATTAGCCTCCAGCGATAAACATATGCACATATAATACATTCATACATGCATATGTACACTTATAGGTATGCGCTCGTGAGTGCTATACTCATTTTTTAATATTGGTAGCAGGAATACCAGTAGCTGAAATGCAGAAGTGTTAAGAGAGCAACAACAACGTTGTGTAAACACTTGTATAGTCGCGTCATTGTGTACACGCCTTAATGGAAAAGCATACTTGCTAACATACATACATACATAAATGCAGGCAGGCACAGATGTACATATGTATGTAGCGGGTGCATGCAAGACTTGAGCCCACCAAACTTGTCAACGATCGCCCTCAATGCCCAATAACACATACACATATGATACAAAATGTATTTGTATGTATATATGTACATATGTACATATGTATATATGCATGTTCATATACATTTATATTTTAAAGACTCGACGGAGCGGAGTCAAACGGAGACGGAAAAGGTCTCAAAAGCCAAATCAGAATAAGTGAAGGCATACATGAATATGTTTGTATATGTATGTACATGTACGTTTGTATATCCATCCATACATTTTCTTAATGAATCAGAAAAAAATATTATATACATATGTACATATGTATGTATATATATTTTTAATGCATTTGCATCAATTGAAAGTTGAAATTAAATGCTGAGCTTGAAACAAAAAGTGTCGGTTGCTGCTACAGAAAGGAAGTTGGAAAACTTTGCCCTTGTTGGCGTATCAGATTGATTGAAGGAAGGCAATTAAGTGTAGGCGACATGTACTGGCGATAATCAAGCCATGGCGACAGGGCGCCGGCAAAAACTGTAAACACGACAGTCAATAAGTAGGCATGTACCTATGTACATATGTATGTATATTGAACAAACAAACTAAACATTCTTCTTGCATTTATTTAAATCAAAGGGGTTCCTGAAACCAAGTACAATAAAAAATAAATCAAGTATTGAAACAAGTTCAGCCTTAAAATGTTTATTTAGGCGAAAAAGTACCGCAATTACCCACGTTTTTCATTGCCAGTCGAAAAAATCATAAATGTTTTTTTTTTTTTTAAATAACTTTGGGAAGTTTTCCAATGGAATATTCATATTAGAGGCCATGGACGTTGGCAGCGTGCAGAATATCTATCGCAGCTATTTTATAATTTTTGAAATATTACAATTTTTTAATTTTAATG
>NW_016161390.1:15735-52007 GCF_001687245.7 Rhagoletis zephyria
TTAAAATTAAAATATGAAAGTGTTCTTCTTGCTAAAACGAAAGAATCTAGTGTAATAAAACGAGTTTGTCACTAAATGAAAAAAATGCGTTGATAAATATGTATGATTTGAGAAACTAAAAATATATTTTTATAGTTTTTATTGGCAAACACGAAATTCATTCTAAAATTGTTATATGCACGAAGAAAGTAATATATATGTATGTGCATAAGGAATACTGAGTGAAAATCCCCCACGCCAATATTTAATAATATGACTTTTAAGTTAAGGCGTTCGAGTAAACGTGTTAGATGACTGCGTATGGTGCTACGGGGCATATACGTTACATACGCAACTATCAGGCATCTGAAATTCGAAAATTTGAAATCGACTCGATTTCGGTAATTTTCTCGATGGTTTTTAATCCGAAAATTTTTATGTCTCGCATTAAAATGATTTACTTCATATCGCTCTTGCTTTCTTTATAGTTTTTAATTAGAATATTCACTCTTTTCATCAGATATAATTAAAAAATATTTGGCAAATCGAGTCGATTTCAAAGATTCGAATTTCAGAACATGCCTGTATAATTATATTATTTATTATATATTATTATCGAAAGGTGTTGTAACCGGATTTTAACCGATTCCGAAAAATTAAACCAAGTCCTTATAAAAGACTTTGTCATCCTTTGCTGCCAAAATGCATTTATCATAATTCATACTACACGACGAAGCCAGCGGCGGTTTATTGTTATTTTTTCAGTGGAACTGGAAATTCAGCGTGCAGCACGATCCTGGGCACAACTTTCCCTGTGATTTTGTGAACAATGAATTTTACCCAAAGTATATTAATTTTTCTAAAAAAATATCTAAACATTAGTTAATTTTTGTTTCAATTATATAAATTTCCCCAACAGTATTAGAAATGATTCGTGATTTATAGATTGTAAAAATATTACCGATTAAATAAAAACCCTTAAGTGGCGTGCGAAACAAACTGGCGATGGTTTTCAGCAAGGCCGTTTTTAGGGGGAGGATGTAGGGTTTCTGACCTCCCTTCAACACCCCTCAACCAACCAACTTTTTAAGGTATTATTTTCGTTGTTATTTAATTTTGGTTATTTTTTTTTATAAAAATTTATATTATTTATATAAAAATTTTATAAAAATATATTATTAAAAAAAAATCACCAAATCTTCGTTCAAATTTCGAGCTTTTTCAAAAATTCTAAACAATAAATCGTAGCCATTTTGAAACTTGTAATTTATTCTATTTACTAGAAATCAATGGACCACAAAACTGCATACTCAGAATCTAATTAAAAAACTCGAAGTTTTTACGAAAATTTGTTGAATTTTTTTTTTAACTGCATACATTTTTAAGGCAATGGCACTCGATTGGTCAATTTGTACAGATTGGTACATTTTATATTCGGCTATTGGTACAAAACAAAAAAGGGAAATTTTTCTTTTTGTAGTCAAAATAGTTTCTTAAAGGATTTTTTGGTAAAAGTCCCCCCAGATGACAAAACAGTTTAAGCTTAAAAAATCTACACTGCCGGAACAAAGTATTGGCACAGTAAACTTTTCACAATATATGCAACAATTTTCATTCTAATATTTTTCCGCTAATTTCGTATAAAAATATGGTTAATTTTACAACAAAAAACATAAAAATATACTTCCTAAATTTTGTGCAAAACCGACGAAAATTGAGCAAATTTTCATGAAAATTTTAAACTTTTTAATCAGATTGAGTAATCCCATTTTTTTTTTATTCAATACCAACACATCTTAATTCAACACGTTTATCTTACCTCCCTTTTTCATATTTTGAATGAGCTTATTCGCAAAGAAATTAAAAGGGTGAGAAAATACCGTACCAATGATACCTTCTTCTTCTTCTTCTTACCTGATAAGTTTAAATGGTAAGGTTTTGGCCGAGTTATTTAAGTTTTTCTTAAACCAGTCTTTGAAAAAAGTGCAAAAACAGCATCAAAAGCTCATTCCGTTGAAATTTTTATTTTTTATTTTTATGAAAACTTTTTAAGCTAAACTACTCAGTCATCTGAGGTAATTTTTTCAAAAAAATATTTAAAAATAACTGTTTATTAATAAAGGAACTCTATTTTTGGAGGTATTTTCAGATCGTAAATCTTAATATTTTTGCCAGATATTTTGGTGGAAGTCTTAAAATATAATACCTAGATTTTATAATTCCAGTGGAAAAACAGTACCGCTTTTTTTTGTATGGGCAGTGATGTGGTCTACTGTACATAAGTTGGCTATGATTACTCGGCCGTCTATCATAGTAGCACAATGCCGCTAAGTACATTTTAAAATTTTCAGCCAATAGCCTCATGCGATTATCGATTATAGTTTTTGTTGTTTGTGTGAAATATTTTATTTGTATCATTATTTTTCTTTTAATCAAAATATGTTGAAATAAAAGTGAAAAAAAAAATATTTTGCAACATGTTTTTGTCGAAAAATTTAAAAACTCGTAAGATTTGCATAAAGTCCCGTCCACATACAACTTTGGTGGGCCACCGAAATTGCGCATATGGAAGCTGTGCATTTAGACATTATTTCGGTTTCAACCGAAACTGTGCATGTATGCTTNAATTTTTTTTTTTTTTTTTTTTTATGTATGTTACCGCATACCTTTGGACCACGTCAACCGATTTCGATTCTTTTTGAATCGGAAAGGTAGTGTCTCAGAGGTGCTCCCATACTAATCTGGTTAAGATCCGATCAGCGGATCATGAGATATATATATATATATATATATTTTTTTTATATGGGAGTTGAAGTCGGTTTTTTTTGCTAAAAATTACTCGCATAACTTACTAAAAGTGTAACTTAAGGAAATGTAGAGCAAAATCTAAACTCAACAGATCGCTAAGTTTTTAAAAGTTCTGCTAATTTCTGGGTAATGGAATACACACAAAATACATACAAAGTACATACGTAATTACAGTTTGAAGTTTATGCGAAGTTGTGCGAAGTTATGCGAAGTATGCATAATCAGACCATTATTTCATATGCACAGTTTCCATATGCACGATTTCAGGGTGCCAACTTTGGCGTTGGCGTCGCTTCAACAGCTGACTATGAATATATGAATTCAAATCCAGCCGTCCCAATAGCCAAAAATCGGCAACGCTAACGCCAACGCAAAGCAGAAAGATGGCCACCAACTCTCAATTTTTCACGTGCGTCGTTCGTCACGCTTTTGCAAATATGTAAATACAATTAGCAAGCGTTCATTGTAGCTAGCATACTTTTAACGCGCGTATTGTCAAACAAACGTCAACGCAAAAGTTCCAAGTAGATGGGCCTTAAGAGAGTTGAGCGTTGCGCTTGACAGCTATTTTATTTCAACTTGTAAATCGACTGCTGAGTGGGAGTACGACCTATCTCAGCAGCCAGTTCGAAAACGCCCTATCTCAAAAAACTTTTCAAAAACGTCCTATTTCAGAATTTGGTTGAAGAACGACCCATTTTAGAATTCGTTTCAAAAACGTCCTATCTCAGCTGCCGATTCAAAAACGACCTATATCATCACAGAGAGTGAAAAATTGTTCCAGAAATGGAAAAATTGTTCCAGAAATGGACAGTTTATTTAGATGTTTATATTTTAAGAACCACCCTACCGAACTTAGTAAAATGTGCGTTGTGAACATTATTTTCTTTTGAAAAATTCTGATATTCATATTGTCCGGTGTCCGGATGTCAAAACTAATTACCTGTCAGACCCGATAATCCGTGATTCAAATGAAAAAACATCCCATTTCCTTCTACACTAAAAGCAGATTGTTTTATGGCAGAAATCCACTCGAATGATTGTCATTGCCTGTCTAGGGATGACCACTGTTAGAAAAAAAAAGGATTTATTTTTTAAGTTGCTCGGTCCTGGAATCAAACTTCGGCCTTACCGGGTGGTACCGCGCATCTCTCCACTCGGAACGGAGATCGCTTCCCCATTATTATCTACAAAACTAATCTTTTAATTAGCTCTCTAAATCCTAGATTTCGGCACATACAAGCCATTTTTCTGTCGCTATAAAATGCAGAGCGATCGCGCGAGTAAGAGTAGCTTAAATGGCTCGGTTTCCCTAGCATTTGCAAGTGTTTTGCTAACAACTTGAGAAACGCATGACAAACAATAAATACATGTAAACACTTTAGCGCTGAAATCTCAATTCTTCAAAGCCTCCCGCTGATAAATCGAGATTTTAACCTGTGTTCGGGCACATCAATAGCTCCCCAACAACAGACATATATGTACATATATACACACACACACACGTACAATCTCACTATGTATAGTGAGTGTTGATCATTCCATCATTCACGGTTTGAGCTACCGCGCTTCTGAGCTGCCAAGTACAAAGTAAACAATGGCAAAGGTTCAATATTTTTTATTGAAGTCATCTGTCTGTCCAGTTTTTAACGTATACTCTTATATGGCCTAAATGTTTGTCTACGATTTTCGATGCAACGTGTCGTTTGTTGTTGCGCATGATCGCCCGCCAGTCGGTAGCTATGTAGCTGTTCGCCACCGTTGAATGCGAATGTTGTCTGTTGAATCGTTCCGATGGTTATTGGCGTTGATGATTGTGTGTGTGTGTGTGTGTGTGTGTAACAGGCACCGGTTGTACGCGAGTAGTAGTTGGATGGTAGGTAGATACTATTGGTGTTGTTGGTGTAGTGTCCAGTCGATGACTTACCGTCCGTTGACTGACTGACTTCCTAATTTAACTAATGATCGTTGTAATGTTTGATGTTTATTTGATTTGCTGAACTGTGTGTTTTAGTGTGTCTGTAGGGTTGGTGTTTTTGTAGTTTTTAGACACTCCTTGCAGAAATCGAGTACTGATTTCCCAAAATGCTATATTTCTGGGTAGTTAAGTAGTCTTGGGACGATAAAGAAATGCTAGAATTGACCAACTGTTGTATATAAATCACTTTCAGCTTCTTTTTTTGGATTCTGAAAGTTCAATTTTCCTCAACTTTTAGTACGTGAATTGACACTTTAACATAAGACTAAATCGCTTAGTAGAATTCAGTAGTTCGGTACTAAGCAGGTATACACATGCTACATAGCTAATTTTTTCCTACAGGGCTGTTCAACGATCACTGCCGATTTTACCTTTTTCTTTTGCCTCCTTTGCCTCTTTATTTACACTACACGTTGTTTCACTGGCACTTTGGTATGGCTACTGATTTGGTGGTCTAAAATTGACGGATTTATTTGACAACATTTTTGTTAGCAGTTTATTTACTTATTGATTTTCAATTAACAGTTGGTGCGTTTAAGCCACTCACCGCCAGGCACTTTATAGCATTTTTCTTGTATAAGCATACATCTGGGTGCACACATCTACTCACGAGTAGATGAGTATTTACACTCATAAATATACCACTTGGATTGATTTTAATTTGTAGTTTTCATGCCGTTTTGGTAATTTGGCATGTGCGCTTGACTCAAGCGGAGAAACTATTTATGACTATAGCTAAGGGTGTGGACGGGTAACTGGATATTTGTAACTTGACAGTCGAGATGGGTGAAAACGTGTCCAAGACATTGTACTTACATAAATGTGATAACTTAACTTTCATCTACGTCTATCTCACATGATTATACCCGAGCGCACTTGTGCACAACGGTTTATAATTTTGTTCACATAACGGATGCTTGTAACAGCCAAAACTAATCGAGATAGATATATACATAAATGATCAGAATGAAAAGAAAAGTCGATTAAGCCATGTCTGTCCGTCCGTCCGTCCGTCCGTCCGTCCGTGTACACCATAACTCGAGCAAAAATTGAGATTTCTCAACGAAAGTTGGTATGTAGGTTGCCCTTTACCCAAGGTAGGTTGGTATTGAAAATGGGCGAAATCGGTAAATAACCACGCCCACTTCCCATATAACGGTAGTTTCCAGAAATACGAGAACAGCGATATTTTAGTAAGGACTGAAGCTTATTCACTGAAAAATTATATTTGCAATGATTTTTAGACTTTGTTAGACTTGGTACATAGCAAACGGCTGAAATTTTTTAAAATCAGACATTAACCACGCCCTCATCCCATATAACGGTAATTTAAATCTCGATAAATCTTCGATAAATTAGTAAATACAGAAGCTAATTTATACAAAATTGATGTTTGCAATAATTCTTTAGCAAAAAAACACGTTTAAGATACAATTTTGGAAAATGGGCGCGGCACTGCCCACTTATGACCAGGTATGTATTTCTCGGTAACCGTTCAAACAATTTGTACCAAACTTGGTACGATTATTTCGCTTATCACATAAAAGCAAAGCGTTAAAAATTATTGAAATCGGACTTTTTCATATAACTGTAAATTTTGGAAATTCTTAAAACTTCGATAGTTCGAAATTTAAGGACGCTAATTTATCCAAAATTGGTATTAGCAACAATTCCTCGAAATAAGTAATATTAATATAGAATTTTGGAATGTGGGTGTGATACCGCCCACATCGAACCATATAAGTTTATCTCATTAAGTATAACTGAACATACTATCGAAATTGTTAGAAAGTGAAAAACTATATTTAATACTTGCGCCGGGTATTTAATGTTTTCGGCTCCACCCGAACTTAGACTTTTTTATTTTAACTCTTTTTAATTAAGAACTTTTAATTTTTTTACGCGGTAGACTGTTTGCTGGAATCGCCCATAGACCGCCTTTTTGAGATGGGATCGAGCACAAAGGGACCTGCAGTTTCATCTTCTTCAAAACAGGAAGGGCAAATAAGGTTGTCAAGTATTCCAATCGCATCCAGCGGTTTGTGCCTCGCGAAGTGGCCACATAGGAAATTTAGATGTTGTCTGTATCCTACTTACTTAACGAAGCAGCCCTTTGAAGCCACTCAGTCATTACTGAGTATTAAAACTGGTTGTGGACTAAGAAATACGGGTACCTGAGTCCTCAGTAACCAAATCAGCAGGTATTCCCGTGTGACTTGTGTTTCACGAGTATTTAAAGTAACGCACGTTGTTGCTTAAATTTACGAACATAATTTAGCTTAGACTTGCATTGCGTACTTTAGAAGTACTTAGTTCGAAGGCTGTCAAATGACTTGTCCGCATTTGGTAAACTGCGGCAGTCCTTGAGGACTGCAAATAATATGGCTTCGAATGCCGACGGCGGCGTACTATACTTAGACATTGTGAACCACGTCTAAATAGATCTCTGCCCCAATAATATCTACCTTAATCTATACCACAGCTACTTCTGTTATACCTTTAAGTGGCCTTAAGTTAGGTTTAAAAAAAATTCCCCAAAATGTCAAATGTTAATGCCCAACTTTGTCATTTGTCATTTTTGCCATTTAATGCCTAGTGGAAATCCAGCATAAGTTAAGGCGTGCGAGTAAACGTGTTATATGACTGTGTATGGTGCGACGGGACGTATACGTTACATACGCAACTACGGCTAAATATATGAGCACGAGTGCTTATTTTTACCCTTTTTCCAATTTTCATTTACATAAATACAATTTCGCGTTGGAATCTTGTTCTTTTTTTTCAAAACTGAAGTTAATGCATTTCAAAGTTAAGTGTGCCTCCATTTTCGACGAAAAACACGTTTTTTGTCGAAAAATTTAACAACTCTGAGATTTGCTCATATGTACATTGTATACTCTGAATTTCCCAGTTAGGCTCAATCGGGTACCATGCCATGTTGACATTGCGCGGAAACGCATTGTGAATGAGTTGGCCAGGAAAAGCACCCACGAGTTAGTTTCACCGGCTAAAGAGTGAGAGTACTTTCTCTTTGGTGAGTGTCTCTTAAGCTTTCCGAATTGTGTATGAAAAATATTTATTTATTCCGCACAAAAATTTATAAATTTAACTTAAATATTGACACTGCTTTGAATTTATAATAACGACTTAGTTGTTTTAGCCCTAACTCAAATTTTTATTAAGCTCTTTTTGCTTTATTTTTTTGTCCGATTAGCCTTTTCGCTGGAAAAGTTCTGGCACTGGATATCAAACTGTTTTAATAAGCAAGGCTATGCGAACGATGTGGTAATCTGCATTACAAAGCCTGGTTGCCACTAATCATCGATTAAACATCGTTATCGACGTTACCGACACCGTGTTACATGCATGGAGTCGAAAACGTCGATAACGATGTTAACCGATGATTAATGTCAACCAGGCTTTGAGCAACTGGCCTTTAATCACTTATTATTCTTCTTCTTGATTGACGCTGTAACTGCCTAAACGATTTTGGCCGAGTCATATTATTATTAAGGTCTCCATTGGAGATGGGTGCGGGATATCGGGACCCGCGGGACCCACGGTACTGATTTCGAAATGGCAGGGATGGGCGGTATAGGGAAGGCCTTTAAATATTTTGTGGGCGGGACGGAAACAAAATCCATTCCCGGAATTCCCGATGAAACCCGCAACCTCCGCAAATTCAGAAAGTCTTCCTTATGTACGTTTTATGAAATAAGCACTTCTTTAAGTTTTATTGACTCGAAAAGGAACAGCAAAGCCAGATTTTTTATTATTTAAAATTAATTTGAAGGAAATGTTAATTAAACTTATTGATGGATTTCGGGACCCATGGGACCCGCGGTACAATTCTGAAAACGTTGGGACTTAAAAAATTAATTTCGGGATGGTCAGGATCGGGATTTAAAATTTTCTCCCGTGCCCATCTCTAGTCTCCATTGCTGATATNAAGGTCTCCATTGGAGATGGGTGCGGGATATCGGGACCCGCGGGACCCACCGTACTGATTTCGAAATGGCCGGGATGGGCGGTATAGGGAAGGCCTTTAAATATTTTGTGGGCGGGACGGAAACTAAATCCATTCCCGGCACTCCCGATGAAACCCGCAGCCTCCGCAAATTCAGAAAGTCTTCCTTATGTACGTTTTATGAAATAAGCCCTTTTTTAAGTTTTATTGGCTCGAAAAGGAACAGCAAAGCCAAATTTTTTATTATTTAAAATTACTTTGAAGGGAATGTGAATTAAACTTATTGATAGATTTCGGGACCCATGGGACCCGCGGTACAATTCTGAAAACGTCAGGACTTAAAAATTGAATTTCGAGATGGGTGGGATCGGGATTTAAAATTTTCTCCCGTGCCCATCTCTAGTCTCCATTGCTGATAGGGAACCCAATTTCGAACCTAATGGGAAAGTAGGCAAAGAACTCTAACTGGGTATTTCACTGGATACAACTTCTTCTGCTACCACCTCAGTAAGATGCGTGGCCTTTAGCTTAGATTTTTATTCTAAATTTAATTGTGACGATATCATGGTGAGACAGTCTGCGTCTGGCTAGAGCCACACATTCAGAGAGAATATGTTCTGGCGCTTCTTCGTGCAGCTTACAAAAGCGATTCAAGTTCTTGGCTGAAAGATTCATCTTGCTGAGGTCCGCTCCGCCTAAATTAAGGAGTCTTTTGGAGCCTCTTCAAACAGACAGATAAACCGCTAAGCCTGCCTCTGCAATCCAGGGCATTTTGAATTTTTTGTCTACCAAGCTGTTTATGAGCTTTCTTATGTGTGCTTTGGCTAGCCAACAAAAGAGTTCCGGTCCATAGAATACTACAGTCAGGTCTACGTAACCGGAACGTCCCAGATCTACGTACATGTGTATAACTGTCCAAGGCTGTCACTCCAGCTGATTCCGGAATTTTTTAGAATTCTTTTTTGTGAAGGGTGTTGCGCATTTGTTTCCATATAAGGCATGAACAAAATCTATTTTTATATAGAAGAAAAAAATGCGCAACACCCTTGACAAAAAAAAAAATCAAAAAATTCAGCGGTAATTTTTAGCTACTTGAAACTTGCACTTTATTATACTAAAATTGAACAGGCTACAAAACTGCATACCGGAAATTTTTCTAGAAATTCTGAATA
The DNA here is from genome assembly GCF_001687245.7 of Rhagoletis zephyria. Taxonomy (NCBI): domain Eukaryota; kingdom Metazoa; phylum Arthropoda; class Insecta; order Diptera; family Tephritidae; genus Rhagoletis; species Rhagoletis zephyria. The sequence goes on from NW_016161390.1 coordinate 25,640, forward strand.
AAAAGTTTGAAATTTTGATGAACATTTTTTTAAGTTTGACTCATTTTTATTAATTTTGTACAAAGTTTGGAAGAATGATTTATATGGTTTTTGTAATAGAATATAGAACTATATTTTAAATGAAAATTAACGAAAAAGATTTACGATGGAAAACATTTGAATATTGTGAAAAAAACTAAATTACGAATACTTCTGTGGGTGACTGTATATGGAGAAAATATGGCTACATTTACATTGCGACAACAACAATACAACAGTACATATAAAAAACCTTGTGAACTCTCTATACATATATGTATGATCAAATTGGAGAAGCCGACGGCTAAATTTTGGTTTTGCAAAAAAATTTATACGTATCTACACACACACACAATTCAATATAACGAACCAAGGAATATCAAAATCAGCAATTAGCATCTAGGGGACACGCAGATACATACATACATATAAATATGTGTGTATGTATATTCACAAAATAAAATTAAACTATAGTTAATACGTATGATGCACTTCGAATGAATTCAATTGATAAATAAGATGAAGAAGAAGACTTTTGCCAATGCTATACGTGGCGTACGTATGTATGTATGTACATACATAATTAATTTTTTAAACAGTTAACGCTGAATGTAGTTATTTCCTACCTGGATCCATGTGTAATGCCGCTAGTTAAAAATTATTTTTAACCGCTTTTTCGCCGTTTTCTATTCTGTCTTTGGGGAATTTCCAGACGCGTAAAGTGTTAAACTGTGTTAATTGTGGCTATAATTATGAGTAATTGTCACTGTGAGAAAACTTGCACTGTCTACATAAATTCACTTACATATATACATACATATGTCCATATATGCTAAATATCTATGTTTTTTTTATTTTCTTTTAATAATCATTTTTTTTAGCAATTTCGAAGTACATTTGAAGCGCACATTGTATGAAAATTTTGTTATGCAGCAGTCCGAATTTTTATTAACACTTTTCCCCTTTTCTTCTTTGTTAGTAGAATGGCTTGCACTTCACACCTAATTGGAAGCGCACAACAGAGAATCGGATCAATTTTGTTTATCTATGTATTTTGCACTATTAACTGCTCCCGTAAACGCTCTGAAAGCGCAGATCACAGCACAGTTCTTGGCATTTATTTGGAGTTGATACGGTAAAATCAAAAAATATTAAATTCGCGATCACTTCACTTTGCATATATCCAACATATTGGTCAGTTCATTTGATGTATGGTAGTTAGTATCCAAATGTGGAGAGATCGCCCACGAAGTTATGTGCATGTAAACAACCTTTTCTTTTTTAGAAAATCGGGCTAATCTGAAACAACAACGATTTCCATTCAGGCTTCTAGCACATGCAAAATTCAGCTCTCAGTTCTGTCACAAAGAATGACAAATTTCATTTTCTATTGATCAATTGGCGCATATATGTATGTAGGTACGCGTGAAATGTCAAAAATCAAATGAACTTTCGGCTATGACTTCTTATCCGTGTAATTGATGCGCGCACGTTTATTGAAAAAAGCCATCCACAATCACTCAATGATCAGCCATCAATCAACCAAAGCTTCTATGAAGATATTAAATAAAAAAATATATAAAAAAAATTTACACACGNCCATCCACAATCACTCAATGATCAGCCATCAATCAACCAAAGCTTCTATGAAGTTATTAAAAAAAAAAAAAAAATAAATACAAAATTTACACACGAACATATAAACATATGTACTTAAACACGTCTGAATACATACATACAATTTAAATAAGTGCATATGTAAGGTGGCAAAATACAAAAGCAAATTTTAACACCCGCAATTTATTTTCTTTTCGTTAGCTTAAGTTCTTTTTCAATCGCTCAATATTTGAAGTCATGTATAATACATACAATCTGTCGTAAGTACTACTATGAATACGCCACCGTTGAGCTCAAATCTGATTCGATTCGATGCGTTACTCTGCGATGCGATATACTACGGTACGATCGGTATAATTGATGCGATCTGATGCGAAGCGGCGCGACACGTTCTGCCACTGCTTGTACGAGTACTGTCGCTCGAATACTCAACCCAATGTTTGCCCCCAACGCGTTGTGTTGTTCGTTAACCGCCACGCTCGTTTCAACTACTACCACATTTTGCGGGACGATCCACAGCATCCAAGAGTGATCGACTCAGCCATGCCTAAACATCGTATACATATTTATGCATGCATGTATGTATGTATTGCAATGGCTAAAAAATTACAATATTTTTTTATTGTTGGTGTTGTCTAGCACTTTGTTGTTGCCTTACTGTTGGCTGTGTATTTGTGTTGCTTCTGTTTGGTTATTCATTTGTGCCGCCGACCTGTTCTCGAAGACTCCACATATGTATGGATGTATGTATGTCCGTTTAGTTGGATACTTGTGTATTGGTGAGTTGCTAATGGCGCTGCATTGCATTCGTGTGTGCGCAGTTGCATGGAAAATAAAAATGAAGAACATCATTTACACTCAATTTTAGCACAGGAGCGGATTCACTGTCAAAAAAAAAATGACCAGAGGCGCATATCTTTTGGAAAGATTAATACAAACTAGAATTACACATCGCTTATTTACTAAACGACTAACACATAACTAAGAAATCAAGTTTTTGAACGAACGATACGAAATTACTCGTTATAGCATGCTTTATATTGTTAACAAATTTCGTTGTAAAATATACATCTTTTTTAAGCGATATTTGAGATGAGATGAGATGAGATGAGATGAGATGAGATGAGATGAGATGAGATGAGATGAGATGAGATGAGATGAGATGAGATGAGATGAGATGAGATGAGATGAGATGAGATGAGATGAGATGAGATGAGATGAGATATGAGATATGAGATATGAGATATGAGATATTTGATATGAGGTATGAGATATGGGATATGAGATATGAGATATGAATGGTTTTTTTCCTTTGGCCGTCTACACGCTACTCGCGTGTTAAGGAAATATATTATCTTTAATGGTTTTTTTACAATGTTCTTTTACAGATATGAAGCAATTGATATATGAACTGCTTATAACATTTCTTTACAATCATTGCACAAAAATAATATGGCTTGCTAATTGATACACTCAGTTGTGATAATACAGCTACAAACTCTAATTGTGTTGTACCTAAATGAACAAATGTATGTGTTAAACGTTTTTAAAGTGTTGATAATAAATTTTAATTTTTTTTGCGGTGAGGTGAGGACAGATGTGGTTAGGTGAAATGAGGTAAGCAACAAATTATTCCTTAATATTTAGTTTTATTTTCATATTTGTCCTCTTTATCTCTATCCCTTTCTCTATCTCTATCTTTGTCTATTATAATTCTTCTTGATTTATTTATCGGATGGCTAATCTTTTAGCCGATACAAACTCTTTCTTATCCTTTATGTACAATCTCTCCAGCGGCCTCTTGACAAAATGGCCGAGTCTAGCTCGCGCTCTGTTCGCCTTCTTTTCTTTTTCTGTATTCAACTTTTCTAGGTCTATTAAACATACCACTAACGTAATAACCGGTTTACATCTGATCTTACTTAAGGGTAATATCATTACAACATAATAGCCAGTTTACATCTGATCTTACTTAAAACTAATATCATTACACTATATTCTTTTATTTGTCTTAATCTCTACATTTATCTTTAGCATCATCTTTATCAACGATTGCTAAATTAAACGACGATTTTTTCTTTATGAAATATAAGCTGGAAATTTTGATACTCATACGCCGTGTATACACACGTTTGCTTAAACTTAATAGGAAAACGATATTTTTTCTAATTGTTTTTCTTGGGCCAAGGTTGAAAATTCAATGCTTTTGGATTTGGAGTTTTTTGGCCGGTTATATTAAATAAAACAAGTGTTTACTTCTGCTACTACGCGTTTCGACGCATATACGCGTCTTTTTCACGGAATCTGTATATTAATAAATACGAAAAAAATAATAACAACAAATAATTATTGCAAGGAACAAATAAAACAATACAAAATACTGTTACACTTATTACACTTACATATTACTTACATTAATATTAAACAATAAAATTATCACAACATAAATTAAACATATTTAAAAACATTAAGCCACGTTAAACAACACTGCCCCTCCTACATCGTCAAATCTCAGACATTGTGTGTAATTGCCGTCGCATATGCACAGTATTCTTTGAAGTTCATTGCTGCAGTTATTTTATGTTGTATGTGCTACCCTTCTAATGACATCCTTCTTCTCGTTCTGTTCGCCAAAACAACAAGAGTACCACAGCATTAGCGCAACACCTGACGGAAAACAAGCATACAGCTGATTTTGATACGTGGAGAACCATACGCAATAAGGCCACAATGGCTTTTTTATTTCCCTTATCGATGGGAAATAAAACCATAATTTTAATACGGCCTTATTCCCAACTGGGAATAGAAAACAGCTATTATGATTTTATTGCGCTTATGATACTATGATATGAAAAAGAACAGAAAGAAACGAAAGACTTAAGACACGAACTTTTCTTGAACAAAAAAAATTTCCCATAAATGAACAGTTCACTCTGGTGACAAACGAAAGTTAGAATGATCCAGCCTTCCGAATAGTTCTCACTAAACATGGGAAAGTTGTATGGCTTCTTGTAGGAAAACCGCTCCGTGCTCACCACGAAGCTTCTCAAGAGCCTGATATCTATTCTCATCGGGAGCGTGGAAGAAATGTGAGCCGAGGTGCTTGAACCTTAGCTTCACAAAGGCAGGGCTCCATAGCAGCAGGTGTTGTGATGATTCCATCCCACCATTCAGCCTTACTGAATGCTTATCTATAACGCAATGACCTGTTCGAACTCTCACAAGAAGTGAGAAGTGTAACCTGCTTGGTCGCACGAGCACCCTGAACCGCCCCTGGTCTACACGTGGCCAGAAGGACTTAGCCACCTTGCATTCCAAGGTCTTTGCCCAGCGCACGCTGAGCTCACTAAACGCCCAACTGTCCAGAAGTAGGCCGCATGAGGTCAGGGGAGCAACCAGACCTTGAGCAATTTCTCAAGGGTTCCCTGTATTGCCAGCTCATCGGCCCGTGACCTTGAAAGCAAATGAGCTTAATGGCGTAGTTATCCGATGCGATCGATAAGGAAGTCCAACCAGTCCTCATCGTTTTCGAACGAACCAGCAAGGATACAAGCGCTGCTTGGCTGTCGAAATAGATATTCACGTACACCAAATTGGTTACATTACAGGGCAACCAATCCGAAGCCTCCTGTATTGCGGCTACCTCTGCTTGGAAACGCCACAGTGATCCGGATGCCTTGATGGAAAGTTTTTTCTGTTTACACTTTTGAATCTAAACGAAAATTCGATCAACTGTTCGGATAGCGTGAAAGTTGCTGCAAACTATGTATACTGGATATTTTCCTCTTGTGAGATAACAGATGACATATCACGGAAATTTTATTGCTGGGCATGTTTTACTGGAGATTTTTAAAGTAGGTACCAATACAGAAATTTACCTAATTTTAAAACATATATGGTATTTTATGTGTTGGTACTTTTTCGGCGGATTTAGTATTTTTTTGCCATTTGGTACGAAATTAAAAAACCCATTTATCATCCCTGCTTATGTTCTTTACCAAGATAATGGAACATTTGCAAAACTTGAATTTGTTTCTACAAGGAGAGAATAAAAATGTTTTTGATTTGTCGCAAATTATTTAAAGTTTTGAAGCTAAACTACGTCGTTTTATTCATGATCTCAAAAAAAGAATATTTTATCATTTTCCATGGCAAAAAAAAAATATTGCACATGATTTATAAACAGATTTTGAAAAAAGATTTGCCGATTTGAAATTATTTAAATGTACGTTTGCATACTTCATATACCTTTTTTATGTAACATTATTGAGGATGAATTAACAACATCCGAAATACTCCTTTTTAAGAAAAGCGAAGAAGAGTTAGAGTTTTTGGAACTAGAAGAAGATGAGGCAATGGAAAAACAAACAATAAAAGGCTTTGCCATTGCTTGAATTCCGGCAACGAGTACCACATTTAAAATATCCGCTGTTGAAAATACCTGCGTCCCGTATATTTTCAATTTTTGGTACAACGTATAACGGAGAGTATTTTTATGTACTCTACAATGAAATTCGTAAATACCGTTCAAAATTAGTTGCTTCCGCGTACCTGATTATTATTGAACGTTATAAAAAGTATCAGCTTTTTGTGTTCGCGTATGCAAAAAGCTTGCAAAGTAAGGAAATTGAGAACGCAAATTCGCGCAAATCCCTAAATAGAATTTGATGGTTTGGAAGTTAAAATAGTAAAATGCGACTAATTAAATTTGTAAGAAGTAAGTTCGTTTAGTCGGTGAACTGTGTCAAGACTTCGAGATTTGTTTTCTAACATTTTTAATTTTACACTTTTGTTTGTAAACAAACTTCTATCAGCTCTTCGTCTAACTTGCAAGTTTCTGCAAATTTTCTGTTCGCGTACTATTTTGGATAGTTTTCTCTTGAACGGCTTAACTGACGTAAAGCCGGATATTGAAAATTTGGCCAAAGGGATCTTCTGAATTTTCTTTAATATCAATCTTACGTGCGTTAGAATAATGATATAATTCATGTTTTTCATTTCTAAAAATAATTGTATTAAAAAATATATATTTTTTTGTGGCTCTTTGTAGCATTTAGAATTTACATGTGACACTTTTCGGCCTCGACGCGTAAAAAAACTTCGGCGAAGAAAGACGCGTAAACTAAGCCAAGAGCTGTCACTTNTTGTTTGTAAACAAAATTTCTATCAGCTCTTCGTCTAACTTGCAAGTTTCTGCAAATTTTCTGTTCGCGTACTATTTTGGATAGTTTTCTCTTGAACGGCTTAACTGACGTAAAGCCGGATATTGAAAATTTGGCAAAAGGGATCTTCTAAATTTTCTTTAATATCAATCTTACGTGCGTTAGAATAGTGAGATAATTCATGTTTTTCATTTCTAAAAATAATTTTATTTAAAAATTATTTTTGGTATTTTGTGGCTCTTTGTAGCATTTAGAATTTACATGTGACACTTTTCGGCCTCGATGCGTAAAAAAAAACTTCGGCGAAAAAAGACGCGTAAACTAAGCCAAGAGCTGTCACTTCAGCATTATTCCCCAAAAACTCTTTGGGGGAATGTACATACATACTATTACACCCGCAAACATAGTTGATCGCGAAAATAATTTACGCGTCCTTCTTCGCCGTCGACTTGGTTTAGGCGCCTTTCTTTGCTGAAGGTTTTTTATGCGGTCAACTTTTGAGCTCGCGCCTTTGTTCGTGTCTAATGACGACACGTATTATTATACACACTTTTGAGCGGGAAAATTTCATAGATTTTTGGTATTGAAACACATGCGCCCATTAATAAAAGCGGACCTGTCGACTGACTATAGTTTCCCAACAAACATTAAAATAGGTACCTACCTATGTACATATGTATGTGTGTATGCGGGATAGAATACTATCTATTAAAGTAAAGTAAATTAATAAAATAAAATATATGTAAGTTAGGAAAATTAAGTTTAATTCATCTAAACGCGGGGCACGGCTTCCTAAACCGTCTGGCTAAGTTTTTATGGGAAGTCCTTTACTCTCATTACGTAAATTTAAGAAACAAGGTCATTGTGTGAAAATTGCGGTAAATTCAAGCGAGGTGTAAACTCGAGATATAAACATTTAAATTTAATTTACCATCAATTTTACCGATAACATTCAGCGATTGTAAATATGGTGCGAAAATTTACTTATAAAAAATAATATAAGTTTTTGATTTTTATTTGATATTGGCATTTCGTTGTTCTTAAATTTAAGTGTTTTATAAGTTTAGACGAATTCCCCTAATATTTTCAATTTAATATGCAATTTATAAAATTTTGTGATAACGTTTGCTGGGTTGGGGCACACACCCGCAAAAGGCAGATGTGTAATGTACATACATACATGCATACACATGTACGTGTAGGAAGGGAATACATTTTCACTCTGGTTGCGAGAATCCGATCGCTTTGTCTCGCATTTAGATATGTATCCATATTATGCCGGATGTATTAGTGCGCCTCTCTCTGCTTGTGTCAGTCATTTTGCGATCGTGTACCGATATCAAACTGGTGAATGCGTGTGGGTGTGTGTGTGTATTTACTATGTTTGCTTGAAACCTGCATTGTATTTGTGTATCTGGTCGTCGCGGTTGTATGACTGCTTTGAATGGCTAACAATACGCAACCGGGCGGAGTTAATGCTTGAATGGCCAATCTGAAGCAAGTAAGCGTATCCGCAGCGTTACGCCGAGTGCGCGATGTCATGACTTTTTAGCGTCATTGCGCCCGCGTCGCGTCTAGTGACATTGTAGGCGGAGCAGATCCTACTCAATCAAAGTTATATATGTATGTACATATGTACATATGTATGTAAGTGCATATGCATGCATAGTATGATGGCTCGTATGTAAATACTTATCCATATAGAAATATTTACACAAATATGGAGCAGTGTTTACAGTTTGAGTCTCTCGTTTTTATCCTATGGGAAAAAAAATTAAATTGCTAAGAGGTTCGTCAAATCAATGCACTAATTAAATATAGTTTGAATAAAATTTGGCTTGAATTAATGAACACTTGTGTCAATGTATGTTTTAGAATAAGTACATACCAGTACATACCATATGTATGTGTGTATATATATATGCATGTATGTACATTAGACTGCGTCACCTCCATACAAAAATATCGGTACTGGGATTATAAAAACTAATATATTTTAAGGCAGGGCTGATTTGAAAATACATACCTCCAAAAATTTAGTTTTTATGAATAAAAAAATAGCTTTTTTAAAGTTTTTTTTTAATCACCTCAAACGTCAAAATTGCTTAAGCATAAAAACTTTTCACATAAATATTAAAAAAATTGTTTCAACGGAATCATAATAAATAATGAGATTGTTGATGCTGTTTTTGAGTTTTTGAACTTTTTTCAAAGATCGGTAAAAGAAAAACACTGCAAAAACTTTACCGATTTAGATTTATGAGATCAGTTGAAAGGTATTTTCTCACCCCTTTGATTTATTTGCAAATTAGCTCATTCGAAGTATGAAAGAAAAAGATATGATAAACGATCTTCATTCCAAGTTAAATTAATAATTTGTTGATATTCGAAAAAGAAAAAATAGTTTTTTTTTTTGCACAGATACCTCATAAGTCTAAATCTGTTTAGTTTTGGCCCAGTTATTCAAGTTTTTTTTAACAAAATTTTTATGCAGATTTTTTGGGCTTAATTTGTTTTCATCTGAGGGAATTTTTTTTTTTCAAAAAATGCTTAAAGAAACTATTTTTATTCATAATAAATTCCATATCCTACTCACGTAAATCCTAATATTTTTCCGAAATATTTTGGTGGAAGTCTTCAAATATAATAAATTTTGTAATCCCGGCGGAAAAATCGAGACTTTTTTGGTGATGCAGTCTAATATACATAAGTACATACATACATATGTTTGTATGTATGTACGTGTGTTTATACATAAATAGCACCCTTTCTAGTTAGAGGCTTTTCGCGCCAGTTTTCCGCTGCTGTACGCTCTGCTCTGCCGCATTTCCAATTGCGTTGAGCCGTTGCGATCTGGTTGGTTAGTATTAATTATGAATGCAGAAGAGAAAGAAGGAAACGTTTTTATTGAGATGAATATAAACAAAGAGCACTTTTAACCGATTCGTGTGCCACTGAGGACCTATTTCTATTGCTAATAAATAAATGAATTTTTAACCTAAAAAAAATCTGGCAATTTGAAAATACATTCGAGCATGTGAGTGTCGCCTTTTAATATGCACAAAAAAAACTTAATTATATGATCATTAAAATGACAGTGTAGATATGTAATTAAATTTTATGTTTCTGCATGAAAACTCGAATTTAGACGATACAAAATAAATATTAAACCAGCGATGGTGAACGCGCGCCAAAAGATGGGAGTTGAATCTATGTGGCATGCTTAGTGCATTTTCATACATTTCATCTTATCTGTCAAAGCGAAACACCTAAAAGAAACTCCCTGAAAATTTGAACCTTTAATATTAACATTAAGTACTGGCGAAAGGCGTGCGAAGATTTTCCATATAAAATACACGTAAACCACCAGCGAGATAGTACGGGTCACTAAACTCACTATTTTCATGAAATTCCCGTTTTTTGCTCCTATCTCGTAAATAACAAGAGATACAGAAAAGTTGTAAATCTGTAGGCCATTCAATTTCTTACAAAAAAGTTCTTGATCACCAAATTGCTAATATCTATATTTCTTGAGATATTTGGCTTTGAAATTGATCAATAATTATCACAATTTAGCTCAATAATCAATGGAAATTCCACACTACCCCAATACTGAAAGTAATTTTATAATTTACATATATGTACATAACTGTACTTAAAAGCTTATTTTTTGTAATACTTTTTTGTAATAAATGAAGTGCTTTGTTATAAAAAAAAGTAAAGGAAAGATTTTTAAGCTCGATCAATCGATTTTTTTTTTTAATCAAATTGTTAAAATCGATTCTCCAAAATATCGAATCGAAACGTATAACATATTCACCTCGACATGTAATGCTAAAGTATTGAAAATTACTTGCACTTGCAACTTTTACATAGAAAAAAATACAGTGTTTTATTTATTACTCTTTGAATAAGAACTGAAGGCGTCTAGGTTACTGTCCAAATTTGTTAATGACTTTGCCAATAAATTGAGTACCCCCTCTACTATTTTCCAGCGAACGCTGAGTATGCACAGGCCGCCTCGCGTCGCCCATCGTTGAGAGATTTCTCGTATTGACTGGAGATGCCCTTTTTAAATCGATTCAATCGAAAATCGATTAATCGAGTCCTTCCGATTCGATTTTTTGGTTCCGATTCGATCAATTAAAAAAATTGCAGAATCGACATTCGATTTTTCCTCAATTGATGCATATGGAACTACGGTTTGCACGAGAAAACCTATAAAAATTTAAAGAAATTAGAATTTGGGCCAGGTAAAAAAAAAAACAGAAGTAAAGAAGCCTCTTGAAAATAACTCTACATAAAATTATGGCTAATACTACAACAAAAAGTCCAAAAATTGTATTTCCAATTGTAGTTCACCCCTTAATAACTCCGTTTTGTAATTTTTTTTTAAGTGTAATTAAGAAGTGAAATGACTCTACAAAACAAATGACTCTACGTAAACAAAACAAAACCTAAAAAACGCCCGCATTGCAAAAAAATATATATGTATGTATGCTTTATTACACTTCTTAAAATAGTGGTTAATTTTGAAGTAAAACGTAAAATTTTTTCTCATTTGTGTTAAAAAAATCTAAAAAATTTAACAGTTTTCTTAAATATGTAAGGCTAACATTAAGTTTTCACTAGGCATTAAATGAAAATATTTTAATCTCTATGTTATTGTTATTGATATTGAAACCGTTATGAACAATGTATGTATGAATGTTTTAAAAATTACTTGTGTGCAACAAAAATTTGGTCAGATCGCTGTGTTTTGTGTCTTCATAAAAATTAGGTAAATACGTTATTTGACAAAATATATTAATCGATCTTGGGAGATCCTTCCTGCATTGATTATTTTTATTTCGATTCCAATCGATCCAAAAATCGATTTTTTTTCGATCTCGAATCTGTAGTCTGGACCCGTCGTTGAGCTGAATGCACGTTCAATACTCAATGTTGCTGCTGGAAGAGTTAAACCAATTTTAATCTTCCCACATAGCGCTGGGTAAACGGATCGGCTTGAGCAATTACATCTGCGTATTCAACAACAGATTCATTTTAAACCGCATTAAGTATTCGCTTTATTTGCCTGCATCATCTCGTACCATGTGGTAGGCTAAGCAATAAAATTATGAAGAAGACCTCCGCAGAGGTTCTATATCCAGCTTTTGACACACTTTTTAACCTTTCTCGAAAATGGCCGAAATGGTTACAATTTATGTTGGAATAGTTGCAGTCGTGTAGAGCTGATACGCTTTGGTTTTCGTTTTAGAGTTCAGAGCGTCCTGCGAAAGTTCTTCTAAACTTTGTTCAATAGTTAGAAAATTTTCAGAAAATTGTCTAACACTTTTATTCTTTGCTGTTCAACGCCTTTCACAAACAATGTACTCTCTCCCAAACAATTAAGAATGTCCTTTGTAGTCCCAGCAGTATTTCTCACTTCACGGACAGTATTCAAAATCGATTCTTTTTTAACGGGTTCAAGATTTGGCGTAAAGTCCTCCTGGTCTATGGTGGATTTTCCAGGTCTAAAGGCACACTGATAAGGCCCAATCAGTTTGTTGACGGTGGGCTTCAATCTTTCACACAATACGCTCGATAAGATCTTGCCACCTATGCCCTATGGTCTAGCAGCTACTATCGATTTATTTTTGACCTTTCACTAAATAATGAAGGTATTATTTGTGTGATTAACAAAAAATTAAAATTAAATTAATTTTCAATTGGACTCTAATTTGGGTAATAATATCCCACTTTAAATAGAGTTAGAAAAAAATTGATTTCATTTGGTAGTCTTAACGCCTTGTTTGTGGGCTGAGAATCGTGTTGCACTTTCTTGCACTGAATAACGGGCTTTTTTTCTTAGAAAACTTCTACGGGTGTTTTGCCGTGCTTTGATGTTTGATAAGAAGGAGTCAATAAGGATGCAAAAAACTACTGTTTTAAATTTTTTTGCCGCAAAATATTATTAAAGGGGTGTGCTCCCCGAAAAATATAACACCTACACAAAGGAAAGAGCAAGAATGATATGTATGCAAGTACATAGGTGAAAAGTGCATTTTTGCTCAAACTTGTACATTATTTTTATTTTTTTAATTTTATACCTAGCACAATTATAAGTAAAATATTTGTTGTGCTGGTATTCTTTCAAATAAATAAGTACAAATGTGTACAAATAAAATACAAATCCAACGGAAAAAGTTTTTATTTGAAGCAACTATTATTAGAAGAAAATATATAGCAAAAATTTCATTTTATCAAGTTTATTCAAAGAAATCGTCGGCGAAATTTATCAGAAACTAGATCTCCCTCACCCGCTTCACTGAGTGTATGAAATTTCTACGTGCTACATTGAGTAAAATTTATATCAAGAAAACTCAATTAAAAAACAGAAGGTTTAAAATTTGTTTAACCATCTTCAAAATATTTTCAAACAAAAACTTTCTTAAACTTGTCACTTGTCATACTTTTTCAATTAACTTATCCCCTGAACTCAATTTGAGATTTTAAACAGATGCAAATATCTTACACGTAGTTTTGAAATAAAGCCCATTAAAAATCATTTCGATTGATACCCATATTGTAATAACTCATTTAATATATTGAATAGTTTGAATTCAACCTTTTAAACAGTTTTTAAACCTCTTTCGTCTGACACTCGTATTCAAAATCCTTTCGATTCATACCAATCTTCTATAATCTATAATCTATAATCTATAAACCATAATCTATAATCTATAATCTATAATCTATAATCTATAATCTATAATCTATAATCTATAATCTATAATCTATAATCTATAATCTATAATACATAATCTATAATCTATAACCTATAATAATATATATTTTGAAAGACGTTGTTTATGTGTTCGCAAAGCTCGAGAACGGCCGAACCGTTTATTTTGAATTTCGGACACCTGCTTCAGACGTCCCAAGGATGGTTATACGCTGAAAAAATTTCTATATATAAAGGGGCGAGGCACTTCGCATACAAACCGAATTTTTCTTACTGTATATCTCTGGAAGTATTCATGGTAGAATACCGTAACTTGGTACGGCAATATATGAAATCAATCTTATCATGGAGAAAAATGGTGAATGAAATCCTCCTAAATGCCCGATTTTAACGAAGTTTTTTTGTATACTTTTGAGTGTAGTTTCACAATTTCACCCGCAAGTTGGCTCTGGAGTTAAGTTATTACTATAAATCTTATTTATGATCCACTTTGGCTAATATTCAAAATATGTATTGGCAATACTATTGCCACAAAAGGCTGCCAAGTGGCGCTGGAGTCATTACGAATAATCGCCAAGTTAGAAAAGATGCCGTGGATGTCAGATTAAATCCACCTGTTGCACCGATGAGTATATCGAACTCTTGTGTGTTACATTTGGCCCAATGGATGTGATTTGCCAGTATTATTATACGTTAAAGCTGCATTCCGAGACACCAAGGCTGAGTTGTGCAGGGGTAGATCTCAAATCACCACCGATAAATCAATCGGCAGAACCATTGCGCGCCTTTTACTGTAATATTTAATTTGGAATAATTGAATTTAATTTTTAAAAATGTGGCAATCCTTGCGAAATTTTTAAACTAAAGGTTTCTTACAAATATTTCGTTAGACAACCATATTTTAATTCTTGAGATAGCTTGCATATATGTAATTAATTTAAATTTGACTTTTCAAACAGGTCACAACCCTTTTCAATNCCAAGTTCCAGTAATCTATCAAAAATATTTCGTGAGAAATGCAGTATGAAATATTCCGTTTGTATGGGAGGTACCACGCCCTCTTATCTAATCGAGATTAAATGTATCCTATATTTTAAGTTGGGCTAAATGGCAGCAGTGTACAAAATTTCATGATGATGGGTTGAGTAGTTAAAGCGTGAAAGCGTAGCAAACAAACAAACTCACTTTCGGATTTATAATATTAGTAAGGAAGTAAGGATAGCAAGGATGTGTTAACGAGTTTCCATGCAAATTTTGACAGTTCATTTATAAGGTTTACACAATTATAAGTTTATACGGTTTATAATGCATTTATAAGTTTTACTGAATACCCTTGATGTTTTTGGTTAAAATGTAAGAAATAATGATTATTTTCCGTCTCTGCTTTAAACGAATTGGCTGACGGTTCCCAGTTTTTGAACTCGCCGATGGAAAGTGCGCGAGTGACAAAAGACAAGCATAGCAAATTAATTTAAAAGTTATTACACCGAGACAGTAGAAGATCAAAAAGACGTGCAAATTCTTAAACATACAGCAAATATGTATCTATGTATGTACGTGTGTGTGTGTGTGTGCGTACGTACATTAGGGTCGTCCAAAATTGCATCTGGGGGGGAGGATAAGTAAAGTCGGAAATTATATGCTCTCACCCCCTAGGTTTGCATATACAAAATCTTTAGTATTACAGAATGGTTAAATAAACAAATGGGTATTATTAGTGGAATCCTCTTGAAGAGAATCAGAGTTTTACGAGCAAAAAATATTGATTTTTAAGAATTATATAACATTTCTACGAAATATTTTTTGATATCAAGATAAAATAGGTACAATAAAAAAAAATGTTTACTTTTTGTTTCGTTAACATTAGCGATGCTATGACTACATTCATTTAAAGGTACGACCGCACTAAGCGACGCGACACTGCAGCGGCACTACGCGACACGGCACGACACTTTTTGGTATACCGCACTGAAACTGCAGCGGCGCGACGTTTCGCTGCATTTTTTTTAATTTATTTGCGTCAAAACTTTAAAACAAGATGGATGCCAGTGACGCTGATATTATGTAAATGCCTTTTATTTTTATTTTCCTTGGCGAATTCTCCTCAAATGTTATGTTTCTTTACATAAAATTTTCTTCTTGAATGAAATGCATGTGAATATTCACTCACAATTCGAAATCAATTTCTTCAAGTTAAAAATATAGTACGAAATGTTATGTCGCTCCTCTGGGTATACCGCACTATACGGCACTGGAACTGTGCGACACCACGCGACGCGACATTTTTGCCTAGTTGGTCAACTTTGCCGCGCAGCGTTGCGTCGCGTAGCTCCGCTGCAGCTTAGTGCGGTATGCTCCATAAAAATCCATGCAAAGAATATTTTTCCGCGCTGTGTAGTGTCGTGTCGCGTCGCCTAGTGCGGTCGTACCTTAAATCTCCAAAAAAGGGCTAAGGCTGCAATTTAAAAGTATGGTTTCAAAATTTTTGTTAATTGCAGTCAAAACGGCATTTTACAAAAATTCTACTTCAAATTCATAAACAAGTGCTTACTATTAAACACCGGCATACCGGGATTGGCATCGCTATCTCTGACTAACAGTAAGTACTACCATTAAGAAAATATGTAAAATAAAGCCGAGGAACCGACTTTTATCAAATTTAGATACCCTTTTCGAATAACTCGAAAACTTGGTTTTGGAAAAATAAGAATAAACGGAACACCCTTGTATATACATATTTACTATGCATGCTTGTATAAATTCGTCACAATCATCTCATAAGCAGATTCGAATTTATGTAGAACACAACTACATATTTACTTACATATTGTATTTACGTAGATTTAGATTTGTTTTAAACTCGAAAGGGTCCATCAACGTACAGATCGCATAGTTCAACGAAATTTCATTCGTTAAGCGCGCGAGTCAAATATCAAAAGGACTAAAGCAAGAAAATCGACACATCCCATTGCCATGCAGCCAGCCTCCAAAAATTTGTGTGTGGACTTGCGCAACGACACATGTAATATGTACGCACGCATCTGAGAATTTTAAATCATATTTATGCAGATAAATTTTTTCTTAATACATCATACGACGTCGTATCTATGTACATACATATGTATGTATGTATGTATGTATGGATGGACATACACATGTTTTTTAACATTCTCACACCATTCAAGTGCCAACAACACTTATACGACACGGGTGATCGCTGTGGGGTGCTGCTGCCCGTCACTGCCTACTTGTGCGGAAGCGTCAAATTGTCTACGCTAGCAAGAAAATCTCCTATTTAACGACAGTTGCACAACGCATCCTAATATAAACTTGTAAATGTACCTTTTCATTTATGTCTTACTTGGATAGATGAGTACTCCTAATACATATGTATGTATGAATACGTATTAGTAGTTATAGATCATTGCATGATTACCATGTCAGAATGCGTAATGTCCACTTGAGACGCCAGGTTCCTGTACCAATGTAAGCACATTCGAATGCATCCATTCGTAGGTAAGTATATGAGTATGTGTGTATGTTTGTATATTACACAATGAGTTATAGCTGTAAACTAACACTTTGGAGTGGCTCACTTTTGTCCTCTCCCCTTGTAACTGCACCTGAACAAAACTATGTCAAGCCAAGATTTCAGGCCATCTATATACATACATACATACATACTATATATAGACCGAATTTTTCGCGACCATGTTTGAGAGCAATGCATAGCGGCGATGTGTCAAACCCGCAATTGAACATTACCAAAAACAACAATCACCGCCAAGAATTTATGTCAACGCATATGCTCCCAACTCCATTGGAAAGAATAACACAAATCTTTTAAATGAAAACAATTCGGTATTTTTGAAAGTAAATCCTCTGTGTCTGTGATTTTTCTCATTGCCGCTGGCATTGGTGACCAACGATATGTTGCTTGCGGGCTGTGTTATTTTAAGGAGTCAGCGACGCAACTCAACAGAAGGAAGTGTCTCGATCGCGTTTCATAAATTTATTTCATCTGCAACGGTCGTTGTGGGGAGAGGAAATCGGGGCGATATGGTTCATAAATTTTAATCTCCGTAAAGTTTTTGAATACTTTTATGTGCCGCCAGAGATTCTTTTATGTACATACATATGTACATATGTATGTACATATTACGGTTTGTATTTATTTTCAAAATAATCAAATTTGTTGACGCTACAAAAGCAGTATGTGGAGGAGCGCAGTTGATGCTTTGGAAATGATTCGTATCCTTCAATGTCATACAGTTTTTTGATTGCCATATTAAACATAACAATAAATGGTGATCTGGCTCATGTTTTGAACATGCCCAAATTCCATACTAAAACTTACAAAAATGGATTTAAAATATTTTTCTTAAAACTTATAAGTAGAAAAATCATTAAAATAGCGAACTAATAATAATTACAAAAATAATAACAATAATAATTATAATAGATTGGCGTTTACACAGTAGGTAAGCTTCTCCTCCGATTAGTGGCTCGCGCTTTGACTTTGCCACACAAAGGGGAGGGACGTATAGTCTTACGTCGACTCCGAACGGCGAACCTTTTTTTTTTTTTTAAGAAGCTGCTTGCCGAGGGGCGTCCGCTATTACAAAACCTTTGTTTTGTGTTGGTCGGAAACCGGGAGTGCCTGGTCGAACCCAGGCCTTGCGAATCGGCTTGAAAATAAAACATTTTTTTATTTCCCACTTAAATAGCGCTATAACAGCGATACGGCTCTGATTATCTGACACCTCCATGGTGAAAGTTGGAGCAGTTTTGAAATCCCACTACAGGCTAATAATTTAGAGGATGGATATATATGTGTAGCATAACGGGATATGTTCAACTTTTATATTGTAATTAGGTTAGGAAGGCGCGTACGAGTGACTCGTTCTTCCACTCGGATGCAGTACCAGGAGGAGGCACATCCTTCGAACCGAGGTTAATCCATACTGTCGGTGTAAAGTCTGTCAAACCATTTGTTATCCCGGGTGAAGCCCTGAATGTTCGATAGAGCTAGGTATTGACATAAGAAGTGGTGAATCTGTTACTCTTCATCCTCATTCCAAAAACTTCTGCAGAGGGAGCTTGCTGGTATAAGCTATCGATGGAGCATTAGTGCTTGTGATGACACCGGTAAGAGCCCTTACTGCAGATTTGTTTAGTGTTAATAGTTTTTCAGCACGACTCTTATTGAGTCTCGGCCACAAAGATCTTGAGATCTCACAGGCGCACAGTGCGGCCGAAATTGGAAAAACAAGAAGTTTCCTCTAAGAAGCAAAAACCGTTCACAGTAACGGACTGTACCCCAAGTCCCCTCTTTATTTTCAGTGTGAATGTGGTCTTCGAAATCCAACAAAACCAAATGGAATCTACGCCTGAAGGCTAGTGAAGTACGCAAAAGAAAATGTTGTGAATATCAGCACTGTAACAGAAATTTTTTTCAGAAGTAGAAATATAATGTTTTTTTTTTGGTTTTTTCTTAACAAAATTTAAGTTGTTAATGAAACAGTAATAACACGCTGTCGGATGCTGCCTTCAAACCGACTGGAGGTTACTTAGCGAAGTATTAGCTATTGAATAAAATAAAATACAGCTGCCGATATCTGCCACTGAAGTTTTAATGTACTTTTTTTTGACACGTTCAAATAACAAAACTACTCTCTTGAAAGAGAGGAGCGAGAGCGAAACAATAAAAGTCACCTGGAACGAGAAAAGCTACTTTTCCTGTAACTACTTCATTTTTTTTTTATGTAAAGCGCCATGGAGACGATCAAATACCATCTCGCATTATGCTTGACAAAAAAATAAGCGCACTTGCCTGCTGATCGTCCTGGTGAGCAAGTTCGCGTACAAGAAAAAAGAAATTGTTCGTTGAATTGACGAGATTACTTGAACGGCACACATATGCAATGCTTGACGTATTTATTTGATTGCCTCCGTGGCGCTTTTGTTTATAAAAGCAACCCTGCCTATCTTTTGACACTTTTCATGAACTTGCATGAAGAAAAACTTCGGACTAAATCCTGCAACTTCTCAGAGGGCAAGTTACTCTCACAAAAGGTGTTTTGGCCCCTGGAACGCTCTCCTGCAAAAAACTGCAAAAAAAACCTGCAATTCGTGAATATCATAGCACCTGGAACGCCACTAGTATTAGTCGTCAACGATTCGCCACTGCTCTGCTCGCAATGTTTTAGTTCCGGTCGCTTAGCGAAAATTTTTTAACGTGAAAGCAACAGCAAAGTTAGCTAGCTACCTACAACCTCCAATATGTCATGTCTCCGGCGTATTTTCACCGTTACACCGTGTAATTTTTCACTTTGTAAAGTTACTTTAAGGAGCTGACAAAATTTAGGAGTTTAACTATAGTTTGGACCTAAAGAAATCGACTTCAATTATAGCCGAAAGAATTAAGAATTTTGTCGATTACGTAACTTCGCCGATTATGGCTCGGTAATATCATGAACTAAAATATGTGTTAAAAAATTTTAGCACCTCAAGTCAAATAATTGTTCTTTTTTTTCTAATTCAGTTAAATTAAGTAACTAAATTTCGTTAATTTTCCTAACTTGAAACAGAGAAGGCCGCCCGCCATAAACTCAAACACAAACAACAACAGCGCCGCAATAGCCGCGATGCATTCATGCGTACATACATACATACATATGTACACTGTAAATAAAGTCTGCGTAAATATAACGAAAGCTTGCGTACATCTTACGAATTTTTTCGCCATTTTGAGCCACAAAAATTTTCGTTAATTGTACAAATCCGTTGTCGAACATTCTACGAAAATATCAGACCTTTAGTATATTTTACGAATGCGTTCGTACTATTTACGAAAGAATTTCGTATTATTTCTTTGTTTTTTTTTACGGAATTTTTGTAAAAAGCACAAAAAGAATTCGTATATTTAGCGAAATTATTTTCGTAAAACCTGCTGTGGTTGCTTTCATTCGCCACACTGTAAAAACTATAGTACGAGTTATAACACAACACTTCTATTCTATTTATATCGTAAATTTTAAGCGTTTTTGTTTAACAAAATGTTTTGCAAAAATTACTAAAAAAAAATAATGAAACTGGTATCATTTGAGCTAGGTTTTTATAATCTGTGTGTATGCATATACTTTTATGTGTAAACTGTGAAATTGTGAACACTAAATGTTTAGA
Organism: Rhagoletis zephyria; assembly: GCF_001687245.7. Lineage (NCBI taxonomy): Eukaryota > Metazoa > Arthropoda > Insecta > Diptera > Tephritidae > Rhagoletis > Rhagoletis zephyria. The sequence continues at coordinate 46,349 of NW_016161390.1, forward strand.
ACTCAAAAAACAAATTTGAAATTTTTTCTACACCACACATTTGATAAGTAAAAGTAAGCAAGTTTAGTTTAGTTTAAGTAAGTTTAATTTAATTAACACGGTGTGTAAATTTGCATTCATTAAGAGAGGAAACTGGTTACCTAAATATCTTAATCTGCGCAAATTTAAACAGAAATTTTTTAGAGTGTATGTAATTGCATAGTATGAAAACGCTTTAACCAAAACAAATTTAGGCATTAATTGTTAACAAAAATGGATACGTCTGCAGCCAATATTTCTGGCTTGTCCCTCTTTTAGCCATCACTGCACATCAATCCAATTAACACTGCTAATGTATGTACATATTGTCGTTTAAAGTACAAAACCGCATATCAAGAAAATTAAAAACCGCGTATGTGGGGTTGCATAAATTATTTTCTAGAGAGTAAAAACACTCATATTATTCGAAATGATTCTCTTTTTTTATAAATAAATGGCCTGGGGGTTCAAGCCCTGGTCAAAGCAACATCGCAAAAAAATTTAGAAAAAAGGTTTTTTCTTAACAGCGGTCGCCCCTCGGCAGACAATGGCAAACCTGCGATTGTATTTCTGCCATGAAAAACAGCTTCTCATTGAAATACAATCGCCGTTCGGAGTCGGCGTATAACTGTAGGTCCCTCCTCCTTGTGTGACAACATCAAGGGGCACGCACGCCTTCGTGCTGCGAGCAAGAACTTGCAAGCAGGATTGTGGCACAAGTTTGCAAAAAACAAAACCGACTTCAATTGTCATATACAAATTTAAGATTATCGTTGACTTCTTCACGTTCCAATTATCGGATCTAAACAAAATTAGTATGGGACCACCGTACCACCTTTCCGATGAAAAAAGATTTATCAAAATCGGCCGCGTGATTCAAAGTTATGCAGTCGTAAAACACAAAAAAAATTAAGATAAAAAAAAAATATTCCTACGAACTGATAATCTCCTACTTTTTGTGAAGTCGGTTAAAAATGAACCAAACTGCCGCGATTTACTAATAAAACAAGTATGTAAATATTTGTTTACTCAATTAATTTAATTAATTCCAATGATTTGAAAGATACTCTGATGAAAAAGCTATATTCGTAATCGGAACGCAGTCGATACCACTGTCGGTACAGGAAATCCGACAGTGAGTACCAAACAACACAAACCCCATACCACTTGACACTTTTCATGATTTTACTACAAGAAAAAGTTCGAGTAAAATCTTGCAACTTCATTCTCTACACAACTCTCCGAAAATCGCTCTCATTTAAAAGATTTTGGAGTACGGGAACATTTTTCCTGTAACTTCGTGTAACAACCTGTAACTGGATCAGAACTAATATGAAGCACGATATAACGAGTAATTCTGAATTAGTTGTTAGCTCAAAAATTACGATTCTTTAGTTATGATAGTTTTTTTTTTGATAAATGACCGATATGTACTATATGTATATGCATGTGTACAGGTTTGTCGGTGACACCTGCCGAACTACCGATTGCAATAATTAAAAACAAATAGGTAAACAAAATTTTGTTGTTCAACTAATTGAAGTTCAAACAAATGAATTTTTGTGCTAATGGCATCAACCAGACCACCCAGAAACCGAATGTCGGTAGCACAATTGATTTGAATACAACAACAAGAAAAAAACAAAATGATGCACCGAAGCGGATTTTGTGAAGCACAAGCCAAAATATATTAAAGGCACAAAGCCGGTGCTTTTTTTTTTTTTGGAAGTTGCCAAGCACAAGATCTATACACAAAAGCTTTGTAAATAAAAGTACATATTGTATGTAAGTATGTATGAATAGATAATAAATTTTGTAATCTGTGATTGGTTGTTGAATTTGTTGCGGTGGGAGCAAGGCTAAACGCTGACACGCACGAAGTACCTATTATGATATCATGTGGTCAAATAGAATGGGCGGGAGTAAGATATGTACATATGTAAGGATGTGTTTAGTATGTACAGTGTACGGTGACCAGATTTTTGTGGCCAAAAATCGGGAAATTTCTAAAGCATCGAATCCCAACATACAATTTCGTTTTTAGAAAAAAAGGCTTAGTATAGTTTTATTTAAANTTTTATATAACTTCCTATCCAATAAACATTCATACAAATCAAAATTTCAAAATATGTACAACATTAATAAAAATTCGCCGAATTTGAATAAATGTTCATCACAATTTGAAACATTTCAATCATATTTTCTAGAATTGTTTTGAGTTTGCAGTTTTGCAGCCCAATAGAGTTTAGTATAATAAAGTGCAAGTTGGAAGAAGCTTAGACTTACCACTGATTTTTGGCAATTTTTTGTTCGCGCATTTTCTTCCATACACAGTATGTTCAACAATTTTTTTGTATGAAGAAAATGACAAACACCTTCCAAAAAAAATGTAACGGTAAGTTCCAGCTACTCAAAATTTGCACTTTGAATTTAATGGACTTAATCGGTACGAATATGAAAAATCTGGACACTCAAACGTGCCGGCTTTTTAAAATACTCAACGGGACAATTTTTTTTTAAATCGGTACTGTCCCACCAAAATCGGTACGAATGGTCACCGTAAAAATGTGTTTAGTACATACCTATGTATGTATTTATGTATGAATGTATATGCGTATACATTGTTATATTTATCACTTTTGTGCTTGTAATTGAATTTATATCTTTAGTCACTATGAATCCAGACAAAATTTTCGCAAATTAGATAATTTTTTTTTTTTGCTAACAGCTAAGAAATTTTTACATAAAAAGAGGTAGTTTAACTCTTTTTTTATTATAACTCTCCTGCAGCAATGGTACGATATATTCAATTGAAAATATTGAGCAACAGCTGATCAACTAACTCAATTTCTAATCTTCAAAGCTTCGTGGGTTTCTCTGTATCGAAAAATCGGATTTCAAATCCGTCACATTTCCCCAGATGGAAAGCGCGTTTTTAGTTTTTAGTTGTGTATAGAATCCGAGATTATTATTATGCGCAGAAATCTCTACTATCTACGTCTTCCCCCTTCATGCAAGCTCTTGACGTCACCCCTCATCTAGCACCTAAATGTGCCAAGCCACTATGCCCATCTCTGATCTAAAGCATTGATCACATTGAAATAAAATCATAGGGCGCACAGTGGTCCTAAATCCTAATCTAGGTGGACAAAACTATTTACGCAAAGACACAATTTGGCGCCACTTCGTTTCTATATATTTTTGAGGTCGCTGATTACACCGTGCGACAAAAACCAAAAATTTTTAAAACACGAAAAAATCACTATATTCACAAAACTAGGAGCCAAATATAGTATAACTGCGTTTTTAATTTTTCTCTCTGACGTCAGGAATTTTTTTAATGGACTTTGAAATTTCCTGGATATGATTGTATAAAAAAATTATTTAAAAGATTCGGTGCGTTGTAAAGTAACAATATGGGTATCAGTTAAAAGAAAAAAATTCTGTAGATTATAAAAAATAATAATAATTTTTTGTTGCACCAGGACGAATAAACGTTGAAAATGTCGTTTTAAAACTTTATCCTTGAATATCCTTGGAAATTTCCAATATTTATTTAAAGAAAAAAAATATATATGTCAAGGACTAATACGTAAACTACCACGTCCTCGAATTTCGTCCTTCTAACTTAGTTTTAGATAAACAAATTTTACAATTCTCTTTATAAGATATTGATAGTTACAATAAACATAAATGAAGATACTACAATCATTACACTGTACCGCACTCCGCTGGGTATTGGGCCAAACAAATTTTTTTAAGAGATTGAGTCATAGGTAAAAAAATAATTTCTCCGTTTTTCGAAGTTAGCCTCCGAAATCGAGATATAGGCCTTCGAAATTCGAAATAGAATCTTTGGTAAAAAACTACTTTTTATTATTATATGTCAATAACTAAAAAACTAAAAACACAAAGGTAGAAAAATTAAAAACCTTATATTTCAAACAATTTTGAACTGATTTTTAAAAAGTTGGTACACTGAAAATAAAATTTCGTAAAAGTGCTACGAATAACTTTCGTAGTCTTGGTTTTTGTACAACGTACGAAACTTTCGTTCATAGTACGAACACATTTTTCACAACGAAACAAGATTTTACGAACCATACCTAAATATAACGAAAGGACTTCCGTAAGGCATTTTTTCAGTACAATTTACGAAAACTTACGTTTATTTTACGNACTGAAAATAAAATTTCGTAAAAGTGCTACGAATAACTTTCGTAGTCTTGGTTTTTGTACAACGTACGAAACTTTCGTTCATAGTACGAACACATTTTTCACAACGAAACAAGATTTTACGAACCATACCTAAATATAACGAAAGGACTTCCGTAAGGCATTTTTTCAGTACAATTTACGAAAACTTACGTTTATTTTACGAAACCCATTCGTAAAGCACTGAACAAATCTCTGTACGAATGATTTTGTATATTGTAGGAAGGCATTCGTAATATTTACGTATGGTTTTAAAATTTACGAAATCTACATCTCTGTATTCGTACAATTTAGTTAATACTTTTGTAAAAAGTACTAATGCAGAAACATGTTTTTTAAATTCGTACAACATACGAATATTTTCGTACAATATATTTAATTACCGGCAGTTTAATATTTCATCATATTTTTATGTATCGCGTGTCATTGCGGAATTACTTGTTAGCTGCTGTGAGACGTATAATATAATTTTAAACGTTTTAAAAAGGGATTTGCTGGATAAAAAAAAACAATACAAAGTTAAATATTAAAGCTGTGGATATACTATGCTTTTGAGCATAGCGCCTTGCGCTGCAATGTGGGACTTAATAAATACGCAATTTCATCAGTTACCTATCAACGGCAAGCCTAAGCCAGGAGCACTAATAAATGAAATTAGAAGTAGGTACATCTATGGCTTTTCACTGAAACTTGCTTTTCAGACGCCTTATTATTTGCCTTTAATTTATAGTCGTCAAGGAAACAAACATCGATGAAGCTGCGAATCTGTCAAGTGCCTCTACATAAAAATTTAATAATGTTTAAGAAAGAGAAACCAGTATTTTTTATATTCTTTCATATTTTATATCTTATTATATTTAGTATTGTTGAGTCTCCAGTCACCTGGGAGTGGCCAGAAGCGATTCTTGTGCGTACGGTTCAAATCGCAGCTCACAACGTCCGGATATTTATATCCACGTATCCTCTGGGTAGCAACCAAACACCCGTTTGGGAGCGAGCTAAAGTGAGAAGGCGTAAAACTTCGCGTGCGCTGGGTTTGGGTCCCGCCACGTTAAAACCCCGCCCAATGAAAANTGCAATGTGGGACTTAATAAATACGCAATTTCATCAGTTACCTATCAACGGCAAGCCTAAGCCAGGAGCACTAATAAATGAAATTAGAAGTAGGTACATCTATGGCTTTTCACTGAAACTTGCTTTTCAGACGCCTTATTATTTGCCTTTAATTTATAGTCGTCAAGGAAACAAACATCGATGAAGCTGCGAATCTGTCAAGTGCCTCTACATAAAAATTTAATAATGTTTAAGAAAGAGAAACCAGTATTTTTTATATTCTTTCATATTTTATATCTTATTATATTTAGTATTGTTGAGTCTCCAGTCACCTGGGAGTGGCCAGAAGCGATTCTTGTGCGTACGGTTCAAA
>NW_016161391.1:0-13212 GCF_001687245.7 Rhagoletis zephyria
TATTTTTGCTATTGCTTTACTCCATATTCGAGTGCTTTATTTCAAGAACTTTCTTGGAAAAAAAGCATGCCACTTTTTTATAGTTCTTTAGTGTGAAAAGTTCTTCATAGTGAATAATTTGTGGCACGATTGCGAGTATTTGTTTTTCTTTGTACAATTTCACCAAAACGTACATATGTATACGCCTTTCAGCATGAGGTTGTGTATACGTCATGTAATCCACTAAATTTAGGGCTATTTTTCGAAACTGGGTATGTATTTAATTTGGTAGAAATTTCGGTTGAGCTGTCAACCTTTTTGGTAAATATGCGCGCTTTTTATATACATGTGCATTTATGTGGATATCACAAACCCGGGATCCCGGGATTTAGATATTCATTACTTTTCAACAACTTGAATCGAAAAAAATTGCTTCTATCTCTCCTACCATAAAATAAATAATGAATAAATGGGTTTGAAACCTACTTTTTTATTTAAAGTGGTGTTTTTATTTCTTTTTCTCTGGCCGCACGATTTATTTTGAAGGACTTTGTAATTTCAAAGATATGATTTATTTCAAAGATTATTTGAAAAATTCAATGGAATGTACAAAAAAATATGGGTATCAAATGAAAGAACAAATTTCTTTAAAATTTAGAAAAAATTTAGAAGTCTAGAAAAACCTTATACTTATACCGCTTAGACTTTGTTGCCTTTTCAATTTTTACTAATAAACAATCGGGGTACAAAGCTCAATAAAAATATTAAAAATTAATTTTTTTTTGGATTCACAAGGACAAATAGGTAATTTTTTATGCTGATTATGTTAGAAGGACGAAATTCGAGGATGTCATCGAGTTTATACAAGTCCTTAACAAATAACTTTTTTCAAAAACAAATATTGCGAAATTTCAAGGATAAAATTTTAAAAGAACATTTTCAATACTTACTAGTCCTTATGTACCAAAAAATTGTTTCTCATTAAATTCTAAAGAATTTTCTCATTAATTTTATACCCATACATCTTCTCTAAGCAGATTTCCCTGAATTTTTTAAATTATTTTTGAATTACTGACGTCAGAGTGAAAAATTAAAAAAGCAATTTTACTATTTTTGGCGCATGGTTTTGCGAATATATTGATTTTTATGGATAAAAGTTACAATCGCACAGTGTTATATGTATAATAGAAAATTTATATATTATAACAAAATATTCATTATTAAATAAAAAAAGAAACAAAGCCAATATTGGTCAAGAAAATTAAGTTTCTATCATTGCCATGAGCGCAAATTACAAATCCCGAAAATCCCGGGATTCTTTTGGCAAATAATCCCGGGATTTTCGGAACCAAAAAAAAGAGTCCGGGATCCTGGGACTAATACTCCTAGTCCACACCGAGTATTTATTGAAAAAAATTCTAAGTCACTATTTCTCACCAAATTAAGCCACTATTTTTTTTGTTTTTGTAAAAAGATATATATTGTAGTAAACAATCAGCAGTCAAACTCTACTTATTTTTGAAATATGATTGAAATATGCTTAGCAAAAATCTCTTGTGTTTTTGTTTTGGTGATTAAATTTGCTACTTAAAAACCTATTCGACTTTTATTGAATTTTAGCTTAACATAAGCCGAGGAAATTTTGGCTAGGTTTGTGGTGACCCTCCAGGTGAAGCAAAGCACCCAAAATGTGAAGGAAAGGGTGAAGAAAGCCTCCGTGGCATTCTATGCATGCAAAATGCTGCTGGGTTGCCATTGGAATTTATCGCCATCTCTTTCTCACTGGATCTTTACGGCGATTGTCAGGCCGATACTGTTCCATGGAGTATTGGTTTGGTGGACGGAATTTGAGTAGAAAAAATTTTCTAAAATTAAAAAAATTTCTTAAGAGAATAGAAAGTGTATACCTATAGGCTATCAATGTACGCCATGAACGTAGGGGCACTTAGAACTACACCAACGGCAGAACTTTACACCTTGTTGCATATCTTTCCATTGGACTTATAGGCCAAGAATATAGCGTTAAAAACTGCCACCAGGCTTTATGCTACGGGTCAGTTTGGGTGAAGGTCTTACGGTCACACTGGTATAGCATAAACTTCACTTGGACGGACTGACTACGTGATCCCGGACCTGCATTTTGGAGCGAACTTCGAAGCCACTATAGAGGTCGAAGGGCGGAGTGAAAAAGCTGTTTACACTTTTGGTGCGAAAATTAGGAAATTTAAGCTTTTCAGGCATTAAATTTAAATTAGCAACATTTTTATTTGAATTGGCAATAGTTTTCAAATATTTCCGGGGTTTATAACCAAGTGTAATTTCGTTCTTCTTTCATCCTTCATCTTTCATCCCAGTTTATACAGACCTTGGTGATTATTGCTCGATATTCACCTCAAGGGGCCTGAATCGTATCGCAGCTCCGAGGTGGCCAATTGGGATCGCCGAAATGGAATGATACGATTACTGAGCTTGGCGCGCAAAAAGGTCAATTGTGGCATGGGCTGCGGGGCATGCCGCGCCTTGTTGCTGAAACCAAAGATCGTCAAAGTCCATGTAGCTTCTGTAGCTCTAACCGTTGGCAGAATTGGCACTTTCAGCAGCATTTTGAAGGAAAAATGGGTCGATAATGCCACCGCTCCAAAATCCGCACCAAACTGTCAATATCTGAGGATGTATTGGTTTCTCGACGATCACGTGCTGTAATTTCGTTATTTTCGAATTTTAGGTTACCAGTATAACCCTTTTATATTCGTAGCACACGCATATGACGTATGAGTATTATATTCTATAACCAGCAAATACCCGACATGCTTCACTGCGCCTTAACAGTAGTTTTGTATTGTTTGATGCAAGTATTGTAATATTTCTTTGTCTTAGCAATTTTCTTAAACTATAATTTTCAAACAGGTGGCATCTCTCTAATATATTTTCTTGGTATATTTTAAGATTAACCTCTAGCAATACATCGGTGAAAACGGCATTCAATTTCACGCATTGGGCTTCGACTGATGCGCTTACAAACAAACAAACAGACAGACAGAAAAAAATTCTAAAAAATTGTTGAATTTTTTAATCTGCAGACATCGGCTTGTTACAATTTTATTCTACAAATGTATAGATTTTGCTGCACACTTATTTCTAGTTACCACAATGTCAGGCATTTCCTGCTTACTCTGCTTCATTAGTTTTTGCAAAAAGAAAAGTTCGGTTACTTTTTAACTTCACAAAGTAATCTGTAACAAAACTAAACATTTCGAACTTCAAATCTTCATACTTTTTCCAACACGCGATTAAGCAAAAGTTTTACAAGTGTTTTAGTTTATTCATAACAAATGTTGCACCAACACGTGACTTGCTATAATAATAAACATTACACAATTGTATTGCGATTGTTATCATCTATGCGAAATGGAGCAAATGTTCATATATATATACATAAGTATATATGCATGTAAGAGCATATTCACATAGACATCAATGCACTTACGCAAATGAACTTGCGCAAAACAATAGCTAAAGTCTGATAAAAGTTTTGCCAACAGCGCGCATGAGTTATATGAACTTCTATATCAACATTTACCTATTTTATTTTCTGTCTGGAACTGAGTCTTTTACTCTTTGTCACTGCCCTGGAGCGTATTGTGTAGCTTATTTACAAAAACTTCTGTTTTATCTTGCCGAAGAGAAGCGTTTTACAAGTTTACATATGTATGTATGTATAGTACATATTAAATATTTGTATAACAAACTCATATGAGTTAAGTGTATCAGATACTTAGATATATATACATGTGTATGTACATGTACTAATGACTTAAAGATAACAAAAGATTTTACTTACATACTTAAATATGTATTTGTAAATTAAGTATTTTCAAAAACTTCCCATCTTAGTCGTCTGCAGACAATTAAGTACACTTATAAGTGCCACAAAAGACAAAGCGCCATGAATGCTTAAAACATTAAGATGCCTCGCAAGAACTTTTTGATATTGGTATAGTAAGAAACACAAAAATGAAATGAATAACGAGTAGTTAGTCACTCATAGCAAAGCTAGAATTCATTTTCATAGTTTGTGATATTTGTAGATGTGTGTTTTGGGTGCAAAATGTGAATTATTAATCGACTTACGACATATGCGGGAAGATAATACTCTAAAAAAGAAGTAAGTGCGCCTGGGCCACACTGAAGAGGTGAAACTTACGCTACATATCTATTTTCTCTCATAACCAATATACATACATATGTACATATATACATACATCTGCTTTTGCTTGAAGTTATATTTTTTGTCTTTTTTCTATCTAGATCCCTACCTCTACACCTGTTCGTTCTAACTACATTTATGTTATTCCGTTTTCCAATGTCTTTATTTTTATCCTTTTACTCTATCAATAGTAAAATCGATAGTAATATCGATAACAAAACATCGATAACAAAATCTCGATAAGAAAACCGATAAAAATGTCGATAACAAAATCGATGACAAATTCGATAAAAATTTCAATAGCAAAATCGATAATAATATTGGTGACAAAATCGATTAGAAAATCGGTAAAAACATCGATAACAAAATCGATAAATATATCGATAAAAATCGATCAATAATCGATAGCAAAGTCGATAACAAAAATCGATAAATATATCGATGACAAATTCGATAAAAATTTCGGTAGCAAAACCGATAATAATATTGGTAACGAAATCGGTTAGACAATCGGTAAAAATATCGATAACAAAATCGATAAATAATCGATAACAAAAATCTATAACAAAGTGATAAAAATATCGATAACAAAAGCGTATTTTAATCTATAACAAAATCGATAAATAATCGATAACGAAATCCGATGACAAATTCTATAAAAAACTCGATAACGAAATCGATGTTAATATCGATAACAAAACCAATAACAATAACGATAATAAAACCAATAACAATATCGATAAAAAGTAACGATAACAAAACCGTTAAAAATATTGATAACAAAATCGATATGTTCTGAAAATATCGATAGCAAAATCGATGACAAATAGTTTTGATAACAAAATCGATAAAAGGTATCGATTACAAAACCGATAAAAAATATCGATTTTTATATCGATAAGTCCCGAGAATCCCGAAAATCTCTAAATTCCAAAATATTTCCCAGTTTGAGTCGTTGTGTCTCTATCTACATATATCCTTTTCTCTATAATTACCTTTATTTTAATCTTTCTTCCTCTATCTTCATCTTTACTTTTATCGGTATCCTCATCCTCCTCTTTTTCTTTATATTTTTCTTGGTTTTTACTTTTATGTTTATCATTTTCTTCATCTAAATATTCCCCTTCACCTTTGCCCTTATATACATAGGTAAAGTGTTTAACCCATTTGTTGAGGTAGGGTGTTCTTCAAACAAATTCGGAGAGTCTTTCAATCAAATTCTGAAGTAGGGTGTTCTTGAGCCATTTTCTGAGATGGGGCGTTTTCGAACTAGCTGCCAAAATAGGTCGATCTCCCACTCAGCCGTGGATATTTAACAACAAGAACGGGAAACTTCCAAAATGCACACTGAAACATAATCTTCTATCTCCTATCAGCAACAAATTTTTGAGATTATGCAAGCATAACTGACCTTCGTTGTAGACAGTCACGGTGTCGCCAAAGCCCTATGGCCAGTAGCAACTTAATCGGTATGCCCTCAGGAATGCCGAAGATCCCTACAAGCTTTTCGATAGACAATAGCAAATGCTTGCTGGGTCCCGTAAACCGATGAATGTGCTGGAAAGTGATCTGAGGTAGGCTTAAAGGAAATGGTTCTGAGCGTAAAACCTTCCCTGCGATTCCTATCATCACAATTTGAGATAATGCTGGGGTAACTGGCAACTGTAGTTGATGAATCTGCATATGTAGTTGCGCTATACCGCGCTCACTCTGGCCATTGCTCAATGTCCCGGAGCATTGGTCAAATGAACACCAGCTTCGGAGTCCGCATAACTTTTTATGTCGAGTTATACAGAGGGGGAGAATATGGAATCAATCCAGCATTTCCTATGCGAGTTCCTCACACTCCGGAGAAAACGCCTCAAATTTAAATTTTAAATACTACTATCCTGTTGACCTAAGCCAACTTCTTGGACCATCAAACTCGGGTATCTAAATTTCAACTGTTATAAATTTACTCAAATTTTTTGTTTTATTTAACAATCTAAGTTAGGAAAGGTAAAATTTTAGTTGCTATTCTCATCCAGAGTATATCTTTGAATTCGATTGCGATTTCAGATGAGGTTGGTAAATTCTGCATTGATTTTGTAGCGGTCTGATTCCTAGCGCGAATCTATGTATGGTTATCGATTATTATTAGAGAGAGGAATGTCAGAAGTCTAGAATTTGTGAGCGATCGTACAAAACAATGTGCCCCCTTTGCCACAGTATTTTGTCTGACTGCATTTTAGTCTGTATTTTTATGTATTTTAGCGTAGAGGTTTACAGGCAGGATGATGGGGAGAGTTACAAGGACCCTAGCTGGAGTAGGGGTATCGATCTCGTTATGCACTTGAACTCTGCCAACTGTACCTTACAGAATTGTTTCACCGAATGTCGCGTCATATGGTACTCCTACACAACAATACTCATTCGAAGCAGTTTTGGAGTATTTAGGCTGCATACAAACTCACATTTATATACATCCATAGATCAAAAATCTAGAAAATATTTCCGAAACTTTACGTCAATTGAAGAAAGCGCGAAACATATTTTGTAAATTGGGTAGTAACTTTTGCAACTCACACTAAAAAAATTTTACCTCAATTCAGCGCTAATCCTTGAGCAAATACATATGTATAGGCCAATTGCAGAAAATGCAATTGAAAAGCTAGATAATGGAAACGAAAATATATTTATTCACTTCTCTTCTTTTCCTTTGCTAAAATGGATTTTGCATTTGGGTCACTTCGGGTACGTACACATAAATACCAATTAAAAAAAAAAAAAAACGACAAACTAAAAGCCAAACTTTCTAAATCAACCTGACAAAAACTAAAATACTAAAATCCCTCGCTATGACTACAAACAATACTTCTACGCCAATCAACTTAATCGTTCGAGCAGAGAACCAATTTTAGTTAAATTAAAGTTTGTATCCCCACTGGATATTATTACTTGTGAGTCATTGACAACCAACAGCTAAAGACAGCTTAACTGGCAACAGAAAAGTAACGAGACTTTGTAACTCATACAAATGCATGTTTTTGCTACCAGGCACTGCCCTGTGCGAAAAAAGGAACGTTTGGTAATGTATAAAGCAGGCTTGGGCCAGTTTGAGGCTAATAAAAGCCGCATTTAGCTTTATAAATGCACAAAGAGCCACAAAAAAACGAAACATAGAACTAATTCAAGTTAAAGATCAATGTTTGAGCACTCCTTTTATTATTTAAAAAAAAAAAAACAACAACAGTGTAACCAAGTACCGCGATGATCACAAAGGCAGTTAAACCTTCTAAGCCCATGCTCCTCGAATGCGTTGTAGTAGAGACGAGAAATACATTTGGTCACTAAGCTCAGACCAGAAACATATGTATACTCTCGATGTTACCAAATAATCTGTTAGATTTCCAAAGGGAGCTAGAACTGAATGTGGCGTTGCATGGAGTAAGACGATCTAATAGATCTCCTGGTCGCGCAGTACAAAATAAAAATCCTAATTATATTCAAAAATCTTTGTTTAGCGCTTTGCTTCTACGCATTACCCATTCGCTTACATTGTCATGCATATTTTCACTCAGCCGTAACTGTGAAACCATTTTCTCACTGGGTATTTCTGCTTTTGTAGCATCAGCATGCAAATGCAAAATCGTTCCACTCTCTAGGCAATGTGGCACACACAAAGTTATGTATCTAGTTGGTTGTATCGATCAGTAGCAGTAGCAGCAATGTTGACGAAGCAACCAAATACGCCGACGGCCATCCGCGCAGTCACCCTTATCAACGTCAATATCGCATAAAATATGCAAAAATAATAGCGAAAAAGCAAAACTTTTGCAATTCACTTCTTTTTTATGCTTCTCTATTTTGTACTTTTGGGGGGTATGCCACCCTCACTAGCGATATCTACTCATACAAATGCATACTACTTTACATCAGCTGTCGATATCTATTCAGCAGCAGCAATACCAACTTGCCACTCACTGCCTTACTGTTGGCTACATTTTGCTTTGTAAGTATTTTGATTTGTATTTGTTATGGAACTTCTGCATTGTTTGCCCCCGCCTTCGGCTGTTGTCCATATCAGCCCCTTCGTTTATATGTACATAAATATATTTAGTACTTACCAGCGGCGGTTTGTCGGCCAAACGCTTGCAATTATTCAGCTCTGTGGGTGAGTTATCCTCGTCCGAACTGGGTGGTGTATGTTGCACGGCTTTCTCGTTATCATTGCAGCTGTGCAATATCGAGTACGCAAGGACATGTAAGTAATAGAAAGCAAAAAGTGGAAAAGTTAAAGACCGTAGCAGACGTAGACCGTAAAGCTGTAGCAAATACTGAATTGTAAGCAAATAAAATATGTATTGTATTCAAAGAGGAAAAATTTGTATTGACTGCTAGTGACTAAGCATAATGGCGTAGTTAAATATTTATAGTGGAGTTTTAGGCGTGCGGATGGATGGAGGTGTTGGAGTGTTGTGTTGTGACGTCTGGTCTGTGTGCAGGAAATTGCGTAAATGTTTGTGGTCTGTCCCTTCCTGTTGTTGTTTTGGTTTTTGTTGTTGATGCCATCATTGCGGGGGTTGTGCACACACACACTTGTGACTGATCATATGCATAACCAAAGTGTGTATGTATGTATGTAAGCTTAAAAAGTGCATAAGTACTGACTGACTTCACTTTTGAAGATAATCCAAATTGACAACTGCAGTCAATAAACTTCAAAGCACATGTGCAATATGGTCATACATTCAGACATACATACGTACCTACGCACGTAATTTATCTATATGGGGCGTTCCATACCAAAATGTAAATTTTTGGGATTGATGGACAAAAAATAATAGATAAATATGAAATTTGAGTTTGATTAATACATTTTTAAAAACTTTACAGCACAAAAACAAAAACAAACCGGGTTAATAGTTTTTCAAATATATGGGGAACGGGGCAAAGAAAGAATTAAAAAAAAATCACACATATACACACTAAAATTCTCTATGCAAAGAAATATTCTTTAGATTTTTTTTCTTGAAAAATTTTTCACATACAAATTTTTTGATAAAAAAATTAATTTTTGAAAATATGCAGTTCCGAAAAAAAATAAAAAAAATCACAATGGTAGCTTCGAGTATTGCGCAATATTTAAATATAGTATTGCGGTGTGCACTCTACAATAATTTGAGTTAGGAATTTTTTTTACACCGAAGTCGAGTAAAATGCTTACTTTACAAATTTTTAATTTATTTTTATTCGGTTTTTTGTAGCCCATTAAATTTCAGTATAATAAAGTAAATACGGAAAACCGTTTTCACGGAAAATTAAAAAAAAAATTAACGACACTTGCTATAATTTAATGGGCTACAAAACTGAGTACTCAAAAAAAAAAAAAATAAAATAAATGTAGAAAATTTGTAAGTTTGTAATATACTAAATTTACTCAACTTCGACGTAAAAAAATTCATAACTCAAATTATTATAGAGGGCACCTCGGAATACTATACTTAAATATTGCGCAATACTCAGAGCTACCATTGTGATTTTTTTCTATTTTTTTTGAGAGAAAGAAAATTTGTATGTGAAAAATTTTTCAAGAAAAAAATATTTAAGAAAAAATTTCTTTTCACAGAGAATTTGTGTGTATGTGCGACTTTTTCAAATTTTTTCCACGTCCCGTTCTCGAGATATATGGAAAACTATTAAATCGATTTGTTTTTGTTTTTGTGCTGTAAAGCTTTTAAAAATGTATAAATCAAACTCAGATTTCATGTCCATCAACACTAAAAATTAAAAAAAAATCTAACACATGAAATGTGAACCCCGTACATTTTGGTATGGAATGCCCCATATATAAATATATGTGGATGTATGTATGTACATGTTAACATGTGTATACTATTTGTGTCCACACATAGTGGCATATCTCTGGTTTATGTGGTCACCCCCCACTGGGGGAGTGCACGGTGCTGTTGCATGTACGCTTTTGTAATTCATGCGATTATTCATGTACTATGCTCGTCCGTATCAACTATATTCACCCCCAATGATGGTTGTGTGGGAATTTTCAATTCTTATTTTTATTTATACCGTTATGGTGTTTAGTGGTGCTTACTGCTGCTTTGTATTTTTATTTGTATGTTGTGTTGAGTGACTGACTCCCCTTTTCTCAAATGAATTGAAAGAATTGCATTTATGAGCTATGAAAAATGTCGTGAATCGTTTAATTTAATTTGTGACGCTCCAAAAGACAGTAAAAATTTAATAAAGTGTACAGCATCTACGCATTTTTTCCGAACAAGTTTTCGCCGTGTTTTTCTTACATCTATAGGGTTTTTTATAAAATCTTGATTTTTCGAATATCGAAAAACCGATTTTTTCAAAGCTAGTGGCCCGCTGTATAAACTTTTGTTGCTTTTTCCCACTTTTTCATATGCCTATTCTTTCAATAAAATTTGTGAGTTTTTCTGCTTCTACTCTTTTTGATGTTGCTGGGACCAGAAATGGAATTATGAATCTCCCGAATGGCAGTAGGCACAGTTTCAGCACTCGGCTACGGCGGCAAGAGTAGTACTCAAATCCGAAAAAAATGTCAGAACAAATGCAATAGATTATTAATAAAGTTAGAAGAAGGCCAAACGTTAATTGTTCACTGATTTTTATTTGCTTTACTTTTGCTCTAAAAAAAAAACTTTGAACTTATTTTCATTTGCTCTGTTCTATGATTAGTGTTTTGTTTTTGGCTGTCTTATTATAATTTATACGTTGAGTTTTGAGCTTTTTTTTCTAAATAAAAGTTTTCTTTACTTTTAAAAGTTTTATTGCAATTTTGGTCATGACTTCATACTAACGTAGGCATTTTGACTGAATGAAAACTATGTAAAACAATATCGGTTTATATAATTTCGAAATCGTAAACCGATTTTTTCAAATTCCAATTTTTCGAATAACTCAAAAACTGGTTTTGGAAATCAGGCGAATAATCGAATACCTTACTACTTACTGAAACATCAATTGTTAAATCAGCGGCTGCACTTTATGGCAGTTTGTATAAGAACTGTCTGTCTCGTTCGCCTCTTACCCGTATTCCTGCTCCCAAGTAGTATAAAGACCTTCAGAAGTTGAGTATTGATTCCAAGAAAAGTTTTAAAGTGAGCGCTCAATATTAATACTGATTTTTACTCCGAACAATACAGACCAAGAAAGTTAAAGTAGCTAATTCGTTCTGCCGATTTCTGCAAAAAGCTCAGCAGGGTGTTGGAATCTCGAGGAACAAATGGAGACCCATTGAGTTTTAAAAAAAGATATGAAATTAAAAAAAAATTAAGCCAAGATTTTTCATTTAAGTTTTCATCTTAGCATTAACTCGGAGTAGATTTCCTTTCAAGATGGTACCTCGTGATGTGCTATACCAGGGAAGACTGGTTGCGTGCAATTTTGCGAGATTTTCTTCCTCTATCAAAAATGTCTATGTGAATCATTCGCCCGAATGCGATTACGATGACTTCACATTCATGCACCCATTTTATGTTTAAAGCACGTGCCTCGATTGATGCTTTCGCTTTATTTTTAGTACGTTCATATTTATCATTTATGCTATAATATTATATAGAGAATGCGCGATAACTGCAGCATACTTCAAGACATAAAAAAAAAAACTGTAAAAATTTCATTGACAATTTTTTTTCTCGCTACTCACTTTAAATTCGCCTGCGTGAATAAATGCATTGGTCGTCGATTGCGCCCCACTGAGCCATTCAGCATGGGCGATGAGGGTCGCGGCGAATCACCGACGACACCGTGGCGCAGCGGCAGATATGTGGGTGGTTTTCGAACACCACCCAATGTGGAGACACCATTGTAGTGATTACCAATAGCTTTGCCAACAGTATTCATATTTGTACTTGAATTCGGCGTGTTGGCGAGATTATTCGCATTCTTTGCTCGCTGCAGTGTCTTCGCGGGTGACGACGACGTGGACGATGTGGACGACGAACGGAAGCGTGCACCCGTCAGCACAGCAGCCAAATTGGCGGCAATGCGATTGTCGAAACGATTAAAGTAGCTGCCATTGTCGATGCTGGTGTGCTGATTGCTGTTGTTGGTGTTGGTGTTGGTGTTGCTATTCTGATTGTTGCGGTTCGCAGTTGTTGGCGAAATAGTGGCTGGCGGCGAGGCGCGCGCTGTTGCTGTGCTGTCAGCAACACCCGCTGGCGCAATATTGCTATTACGTTCATAATCCAAATTATTGTTAATCATTTTGAATGAATTTATGTGTGTCGATTATGCGGTTGAGCGAAGGACACCTGCGGCGATTTCACGTTTTTTTTTTCTTTTTCTTTTTGTTGATATGGAATTAACGTTTGGTGCACTTTTCACCTCAATTTTATTTTTGCTTCGCACTTTTTTGTTACAAGTAATTTTGTCACATTTATGTATTCATATTTTTTTAGTCACACCATTTTTATTTTAATTTATTATTTTTTTGTTATACTCCAATTCTGCTTGAAAAAAAAGTTAAATTATTTTTAGCATTCAACTCCCAGTGGGTGGCAATTGCGTCGCTTTTGACACTCCTCTTTTTGCTTTCGCTGCCCATTCTCTAACTGCTCCCCGACTGCTGTTCCAACCACAGCTTTACGCCACATTACCAAAGTTAATTCATGCGTAAACTGACAACAACGTACGTACACATAAAAATGCACAACAAAAAAAAAAAAAAACAATGGCAGGCAGCCAAGGCCAACCAAAGCGTTAAGCCGGAAGGAAACAAGCATTGGCAAACCGCAAAACTCACAAACAATAAAGGCAATGAGGTATTGCGCCGCATCGATGGCAAAGCCAATGCAATGCACAAGGGAAACATGACAACAACAACAGGAAAAAAAATATTTTTATATGTGGCAGGAAACGATACGCTGATGTCGTTACAGCCAAATTCAGTGCCATGAAATACTCAAATGCATTCACTTTGAAGCGCCAAAAAAGAGTGATGTGTCCAACTTGTAGAAGGGAAGGCTGATTAAAGGGAACGCCGAAGTGAGTGATCG
>NW_016161391.1:22590-36594 GCF_001687245.7 Rhagoletis zephyria
TATATGTAATACTTCTATATTGGCAGTAAGCTAACTTCTCAATATGTAAGCATTCCGAAATCAAAGCGAGACAGTCTAGTACCGTTTTTGTCAATGGATTGTGTACTTGAGTGCCGTTTTTATACCCGAGCGCACTTGTGCACAAGGGTATTATAACTTTGTTCACATAACGGTTGTTTGTAACAGGCAAAACGAATCGAGATAGATATAGACAAATGTATACATAAATGATCAGAATGAAAAGAGAAATCGATTAAGCGGTGACTGTCTGTCCGTCCGTCCGTCTGTCCGTCCGTCTGTGCACACGATAACTCGAGTAAAAATTGAGATATCTTAACGAAACTTGGTACGTGTACTTCTTTCGGGCGTAGGACGGATGTGTAGGACTGCCGGTAGAGAATACCACTCAAGTCCTCGATGTTCCCCGGATTCTTTTCCGATTAAGACACGTACTACGACTTTTAAAGTTGATGTAGTATATATTTATTCAAACAATATACACATATTGAAGTAATATAATTAAAGTACAAAAAGTAATACTATTTACAGCAGTGTGTTGCGCGCAGTGGCGTCTTTTCCTTTTTACTGTCCGACTTCAACTAACTCAACTGACCGTTCGTATTTGGCGATTTCAAAAGTTGGTCGTGCTTCGTTGGGTTCGTCCACTTCGTTTATTTAAATGTCATCTGTCATCAGTCCGGTACCCTACATCCAGCACTACATATATATAATACTAGTAAATAGACTCACTGAATATGAACAGGAAAACGAATCCGGAGACGAATTCGAACACGAGAGCAAATATGATTACGAAGACGAAGAAAAATACGAAGACGTATACCAATATGAATTCGAACACAAGGACAAACGTAAATACGAAGGAAATGGCGACGACGAATGCGCAAGCGATCCGAAGACGAAGATGAAGATAGCGACTAAAACGAATACGAAGACGCCAACGAATACGAGGGTGAATGCGAAGACTAATACTAATACGAAGACGAATACGTATATGTAGACGGCGACTAAGCCGAGCACAAAAAAATTTACGGAACCCTTCAAACAAACTACAAAAGCCGGAGTAAAAGTCGGAGTACTTGTTCTTCCTCAGTGCAGAAACTTCAGTGAGTCTACATTCACAGTGCAGTACTCGCATACGCAATTGTTACCTAATATTTAATGCGACCCTAGAGTTGTCTGCAACCAGCAGGTTCTCGACGTCAATTTTAATGCAGATGAGGACCCATATGTTGACGTTTTCTAATGTTGCCGACAAAGCCAAATATGTATGTTTCGGGTCTTATTAGCAGAACCTTTCAGTAGTTACTACCTAGCCAGTTAGTCAGCCCTTTACGCGCTTGCGCCCATATACTCAAACAAGCGTAATTTGGTTGTTATTGCTAACATTATTTATGTTTTACTATTCGGTTCTATCGTCAGTAAAAAAATACGCAAGAAATTTGGAAAGTACCTTCATGTTAGCTTGACACCTTTTTGTCCATCCCTCTGTTCTCCATGATATAAGTAGTTCAGGATCCTAAGTATTACAAAAATTTCCGCTTGAAAGAAAGTACTAAGACAGAGTTTATCGCTATTCCGCGCAACAAATATCCTTACTCCAGAGCCAGTGATCTGCAAAAATTTAGCAGTTTTTCAATACGGGCATTATCCGCAATCAATTGGTCCCTGTCTGGTATTACGAAATTCTTCTAAGTGAATTATATTTCCACTGCCTCTAGATGATTCAATTTGCTTCTATCTATCTCTCGATTTTCATAGCATTGTTACAAGGGAAAGCACCTGTGATCGTAAGGTGAATTGAATGCGACTGATTATCAATATAACTCGCACTATGGATATATAATTGATAGGTTTTAGACGTCTGACCACAGAGATAGAATATCGAATACACCTTGATGACCGTATAATTTTATGATTCGCGGTCTTACCACAAATAACATTCTTGAACTTTTACTCGCAGATCACACGATTCGTAAATTTGTACAGCTTACAAAGCATTTTGACCGTTTTGAGGTTTTTTATTGAGCTGAACTCATTCTCGATACAAATTTATGGACAACACCACTCTGTGACTGCCAAAATGTGCAAATCTGTGCAAATGTATAAATCGTGTGATCCCTGCTTTAGGCAAACCGATAAGATCCTTAAGATAAGAGTCTTCCTTAGTCCGCAGCACAAGAACTAGTAATCAAATATTACGACGAAACGCTGCCGGGATTTAATCTGATCCCTTTCAATGAGTACTCTTTCAAAAACGCTTGAAATATTCTAGCGAACCAGTAGAATTATTTTAGTGATGGATTTTTTTTTTTAGTATTTTAGGTCGCGCATGCCGGTTAATATTCTGAACAAATATTTTTAGAAAATTCATAAAAAGCTATTGAGGTTAAATGCAGCAAAGTCTTAAAGTCTTTCTTTCTTCTGGGTATAATTTCAAGCCTTTCGTCGCTCAATAACGCAACTAGAAAAACGAACTAACATATAATTTTATTTACTTGCCCTGAACTTTTATGAGCCTCTCCACCAACCGTCATTATTTTTAATGTTCTCGACACTATGTAGTTTGAAAAATATTTTCCCTCATTTCTGCCATCCTCATTCCAATTTAATTGCTCTAAGTCATTATGTACGCACAGCTAGAGCAAATATATGCCAGAGACTGTCAAAGTATTGCCCGACCCTTCGGTCGCAAAAGCGAAATATAGTACAATACACACCAACAAATATAAATCGTTGTTTATGTCAAACATCATCATTACCCAACAATCCCAACTCCCAAACCCAATGGTGGTGACGAACTATTACTGAACAAGTGGGCTGAAAAACAATGGCACCTGTCAACTTTTCAACACTTACAACACGACAGCTACAACATGACAACTACAATACATATATACAGACATACAATTCCAGCTTAGTGGTAATAATAACAAGCCAAAAAGCATAGTTATGTGTCAAGTAAATTTTAATGCCAACAAAAGCAAAAAAAAGCGCGCCAAACGTGCAGGTCGGTTTGTGCAAAATGTAGACGAAAGGCAAAAGAGACTGAGTGGCAGGCAGCGTAGTCCATTAAATTGTAGGAATACTTACTCCTATCACAAAATGTTTTGCACAGTCACGCAATTTGAAAATTTGTTTAAATACCCGCAGCCATTATTTAGTAGGTACATATACACCTATACATACATACATACATACATAGAAGCCATACAAACAAACAAGGCGAATGACAGTTGCAAAGGAGTTTGGCCATTTCCGGCAGCTGACACTTAGCAACGTTGCGCAATCAGGTCTTTTGGCAACTCGACAAGTTAATATTTCGCTTCGCTTCATCGCCGTNTTTTGAAAAGTAATTAGTTTCCTGGCCGCGTTTTAAATGCGCAAGCTTTAAGATTTTCACCTCATTTCTAGAAAGCAGTTATAAAAAGTCATACAGGAAATTGTAAATATGTGAGTATGTGCTCTAAATAGATCTCAGAGGAGGTTTAGAAAGATAGCCGAAAAAGTGTTAGAACAAAAGCTCTCCCATTCACCACTCATGGTGAAAATCAAAATCTATTTTGGAAGAAGAACTTGCGTTGCTGCGACAGTTGCAATGGCCGAGTTAACAAAGCACAGGCGTGCCATTCGAGAGATCCGTATTCGAGTCATCGAGCAGCGGACTTCTTTTTTTAATTTCCCTATTATCTCTTCAATTAAATTTAATTTTAATTTAAAAAATTTGCTGTTTGAAAAGAAAAATATACATTTATTTTATAACTTTACTTAATTTTTAGGACAGTGCCACACGATTGGTACATTTGTACAGATTTGTAAATCTTGGCAGTCACAGAGTGGTTTTCTTTAAAAATTTGAATTCAGCTCACAAAAAGAATTTACAAACAACACTACTCTGTAACTGCCAAAATATACAAATGTGTACAAATGTACCAGCCATGTGACACTGCCTTTACAAAATTATTTAATTTTTTTTCTTTTTTAAATTAATTTCATTTAATTTTTGAAACTTATTTTATTTTTTATTTTTCTCATACTTTTTTTTTCTTTTTTAATTTAGTTTTTTGAGTTTTTGATTTTATTGTTTAAATAAAAATATATTTTTTTATTTAGTTAAATGTTTGGGAACTTTTTATTTATTTCTTTTAATTCAATTTTTTTATTTTTATTTTTATTTTGTTTATTTATATTCTGTTTTTTTTTTTGTTAATTTAGTTTTCTTTAAATTTTTAGACTTTAGTGTTAAAAAAATATATTTTTTTATTTTATTTTATTTCTAGGAAATTTCTTCTTTCTTTGTCTTATATATATTTATTGTTTTTAATTTCTAATTATTTTGATTTATTTTTTTTTTTCTAATTTAATTTTTAGACTGTTTTTAAAAGACACTTTTTTTTCTAATTTAATTTAATTTTTAAACACATGTTTATCATTTGGTTTTGCATATTTTCATTTTGATACAAGGTTTTATTATTTTTCAGCTGTGTGTAATCAAATCTTGAAATCAATTTTTAACCAACTTCCTGATGAGCTGGAAGCTTGAAACTTCAAACTTAGCTCAGAATCCGATGGCAATGCAATGTGAATTATAAATTAATCAGATAGGTGGCGCAGACGTCAAGGTATTTGAAAGAGTTGTTTTTATGGTCAGATATGGTTCATATTTGGAACGTATTTGAATGGAAAAAAGTAACACTACAGCAAAATTAGCCATTAAGTGGGGCGCGGTCCGGTTTTTTTTTTTAGAGTAGGTACCTGTTTTATTTTTATTTATATTTTTTATTTCAATTTTCTTTTATTTATTCGCTGCCAACACCTTATCCTCGTGAAGGCGAAGCAGAGGCAGAAAGGTTTTCCTCAACTGGTGTCCTATATGTTCATCATAGTCAGCTGTTTGTTTTAAATAAAGTGACCAGTCAGCAATACCTCAAGTTATCTGGAGGCCCATAAGTTTTGACACCAGCAACTCTTCCATCTTTCCTCTGCTTTGGATACTAAGCCTCGCATTCATGGAATTTTTGTCTTCCTAATTGTTTAAGGACCGC
This sequence comes from Rhagoletis zephyria, assembly GCF_001687245.7. Classification (NCBI taxonomy): domain Eukaryota; kingdom Metazoa; phylum Arthropoda; class Insecta; order Diptera; family Tephritidae; genus Rhagoletis; species Rhagoletis zephyria. The sequence goes on from NW_016161391.1 coordinate 27,654, forward strand.
CCTTATAAGTATGTGATATGCGGTCTCGGGTTCATTGCTATCGTGTGCGCTTATAGCTCCAAATGGATAAGCAAGTGGTTTGTCTTTTACTCGGGTCTGACATAACACATAGATACTTATGTATTTCGAAGTTGTGGCTGCTCTAATGTACATATGTACATATTTTCTGACACAAATTTCTACTAAATGAATCTCTGCTTGAAAAATGGTGAGATTTTTCGAAGATAGGCCCAACAATAACAGCCAACCCTAGATTTTCCATTTATAGAAAACGTTTGCTTATTTGCACCATTTAATTAGAGTAAATTTTAAGACTACCAATAAATGTGCAAACAAATTCCATACATATTTACAAATATTCCAAACGATTAAAGCAAAGCAATTCCAAATGTAGGTACAAACATGCCTCCCAGTCTTCCATGCGATAATAACACAATAATCTATAAAGCCATATTGGATTTACGTTTTTGGAAGCACAATCAATACAAATGCACAAATTCCTAGTACAAATCTTGATTGACGATTGGCAGTTTTGGCAGTGAACGTGCAACATTTGCTGAAAGCGCAATTAAAGTTAAATCGCATGCTGAGGCATTGCACGTAACCCTTTAGTAGATAAATGCTAAATATACCACATACACGCATACAAACATAAATACATACATACAATAATACACTAATATATTCTGCCTTCGTAGCAAAGCCAAGCTAAAGCAAGCAAATTCTGCTGTCTGTGGTGCGTGCTGAGCTCATCGATTGAGTTGGCATTGTAAATCTGTGGTAATGTAAGTTTGTATGAAACACTCTACATGCACACATACATATATGCACTCCATGTTTGTGTGCTGTTCGCTGGAAGCTGTGCTGAGTTTCCGTTTCATTTGTAATTAATTAAATTACTTCCGTTTGAAGGCTAGCGTGTTGGCAGACATTTGTCGGTGATTGCTACGATTACCTTCACCGCCACTAAAGCTCTCTCCGAAGCCAAACCCAAAGCACAGCAGCAGCAGCGTGTGCTTGTTGAAAAGCCAACGGTATATTACTTACGCTTAAATTGTTGCAATTTTTTGTTTGTTTGAATTTTGCTCCCTCCCTTTTGCTATTTGTGTTGCCAAAGTTTTTGCTACAACACCGATCTGCCGATGTCTGGGTCAGTTACCCACAGGCAACAACACCGAAGACTTCGTTCCACCTTTTGCCCAGTTACTCATTCTTCGTAACGCGTCGCTTGCTCGTTAACTCGTTGCGAAGTAATTAAGAAAACATTTGCGCCGAGTATCCTTTAATCTCTGCCAATTTTTCTATTTGTTTACTTTGTACATATTATTTGTATATGAACCTGTACAGTATGTATTTGTTAATTTGTTTTGGCAGAAATACATACATACATATTTGTTGTGACGACTGTGGGTTTTCATAGCTGCCGGTATCCAGTTTTACCCATTTTTTGTTTTCACTGTTACTTTTCCTTTGGCCGCATTAACGCTTGAATGAGCTTTGGTTTATTCATAGTTCTGGCCATTTACTCACCCACATTAACACCTCCTCTACCCTCAGTCGCGCCTCAGGCCGTAGATCTGCCATTGCCATTCGCTTTGTTCCTGTCCATCCTTTGGGACTTGGTGTTAATGATTGCGGCCGACGCAACTCTTTTTTTTTGTTTTTTTTTTTTGCTCACTACAGTTTCATTAACTTTGAGGCACACGCTGATGGGGTTGCCTGGCCGATTACCTCGCCACATTACAGACTGTTATTTGTATAGAATTTTTTGCTTTGATTTTGTTTTCATCTATTTTGCAGAGGCCTGATTAAGGATACCTTTTTTTCTATTTATATCACTGAAAAGGTTGTAATTTCGTTATTTTGTGCACTGATACAGTTGATTAGCTGCCCAATGAGCTATTTGTCGATTACCCTAGGCAACTATTTTGCAAAAATATTAACTTAAGCGTTGGAGTTCTCTCGATAGGGTCACTCACGATTTCAAAATAGTAAATATTTATTTTATGAGCGGGTTAATTTCCAATTTCTTAAATATATGTATACTGGAGTGCTTCATCTCACACTACAGGGGCAATGAGAACCTACGCTAAGGCCGCACTAAATATTATCATAAATCAATTTGCTGTAAGACTAAGGGAACTGGGTATGTGCCAAGAAAGAACGAGCGAGCATAGTGGTACTATTTCCCCATTGCCAACAAAGATAAGGCTGCATGCCGATTTCACAAGCCCTTCGGGGAAGGAGGAACTTGATACCTTCGTCATTAAAATACTTTAAAACATTAAATAGTAAAAAGTAAAAAAAAAAATAAATAAAAAAATAAAATAAAAAAATAAACTATAGATTTTTAGAATTAAAAGAAATCGAAAAAAAAATTTACTTTTTAAAACAATGAAATCTAAAAATAAGGAGAAAATTAATTAGAGAAAAAAGTTCCTAAAAATTAAATGACATTATAAAATTTGCATTTTTCTTATTGAAACAATTAAAAATTAAATTCAAAAGAAAATTAGATAAAAAATCTATTAAAAAACGATTAAAAATTAATCAAATACATTTTTAAAAACTAAGCGAAATAAAAATATGTATGTTTTTTTTCTTAAATTAAATTCTAACGAAGAAAATTAAATTAAAACAAGAAAAAATTATATTAAGAAAAAAAATTTAAAAACTAAAATTAAATTTAAAAAAGTATACATATATATCGCACATCATCTTCAAAAGTGGCACAACTCAAAATTTGGCATTTTTGAAATTATGCACTAAAAATGTACACAGAGCTTGCATTTACCTTTCAGCAAAAGCTGGAGCCAATTTTTGTCATAATTTGTTGAAAAAACCTGAGGTAAAGTCGTACTTGCTCTTATGATTAGCATGGGCTAAGAAATAGTCTTTCGCATTTTCTGACGAACGCATTATTTTGAGTTGTGTCACTTTTGAAGATGATCTGCGATATGTACATATATTTACCGTTTTAAAACAATTTTATCTTGAAATTAAAGTAATACTAAATCAAAAAATAGAAAACTAAAATATATACGTTTCTAAAAAAATTAAATGAAATTTAAAAATAGTTTCGTTATAACATAAATACATAAAATGAATTTTTAAAGATTAAATTAAAAAGATGTATATATCTTCCTATACTTTAAAAAAGGAAAGAAAATAAATTTAAAATCTAATAAAGAAAATTTAAAACAGAAAAATAAATAGATTCTAAAATTTAATTGATATAAAATTTTTTTTTCTTTTTAAAACAAGAAACAAAATTAAGTAATAAAAATAAACAAAGAGTTTAATTAAAAAAAAATTAAGAAAAATATCGTCGTCGGCTCCGCTTTCTGCGTGAACTTACCCTAGATCAGTTGCAGCTCTCAAAAAAAAGCTCGTATATTTATTTCTTCAAGAAAATTTACAGCAAAAGCAAAGTGCTTTTTCAAGCAGCAAAAATAATAAAAAATATTTCTTGTGATTTTTCTTGTGAGCTGAATTCTAAGCTTAAGACCGAGACGAATATGAAAACGAACAAAAAAGACGAATACGGCGACGAACTCGAAGATGAGGACAAATATGAAGACATATACGAATACGTTCACGATTCCAAGAGGAAGACAAATTCGGAGACATATACGAAGACAACGGTAAAGATTAAACGAACAAGAATACGAATACGAACCGAACAAAAAGGCGAAACGGATACGAAGAGTATACACAGGCGAATACGAAGACAAATCCGAAGAGTATGGCTAAGGCTAATATAAAAAATAATACAATTTTCTGCAGTATGCGACGAACAAGCAATTAATCGAAGGAAATTTCATTTTTAAGGGAAACATGGTATTTTCCCTTCTGCCAGTTTTCATATTAAATTCAAATGAAAATAACAATTTTTCTTTTAAGTTGCATTCGTGAAACTAGCTATGAGTTTTTTTTGAGCACTTTCACTAACATTTTGTGAATTTCGTCAAATAAAATTCTGGGGAATTTTTCCAACATCCAGCAAATATTTTCTCTTCACTGTCATTTTGCTAAACACTTAATGGTTGACATAGTTTTAGAATCTGTAAATAATATGTATTTTATATTTTGCTGTCAAAATTATTTATACAATTTTAAAATCTAAAAACAACATTGATACTATTCAAACGCATATGCTAACTAAAAACAAACATACCACTTGCATTTCTTTTTAGCTATTCGACCCAAAAATGTAAACGTATAAATTATCGCCAAGCGCTGCATTTGTTCGTCCTCCGCTACTTACCACAGCAATTCCACACCCCAGCACCCCCAAAGCGTCGCGTGACTCAATGAAGGGTTTGGATCTCATAGATCAAAATCAAAGGTCAGTATGCATGACACTGTGTAATTTATTCCATGTCATTTCTACACTATTCAATTTCGCACAACATTGCTTAAATAAATCTGTGTTCGTATGGAAAAGTAGCTTATGTCGAAAGGTTGGNGACACTATTCAATTTCACACAACATTGCTTAAATAAATCTGTGTTCGTATGGAAAAGTAGCTTATGTCGAAAAGTTGGCTTTAGTATAATGCGGCATTCCTTTTATTCTTTGAACGACAAGGAATTTTTTGATGAGACTTAATAAGAATATTGACTTGCTAGTATCGGAACTATTTCTTGCACGTTTATTTGCTAAAAGTTGTTCAACGGCTCAGCGCCAGCGAGTCATTCGCAATCGTATACTGCAAATGCCGATTTATATTAAAGTCAGCCTTTCGACATAAGCTACTTTTCCATACGAACACAGAAATATTCGAAAGCTTCATGCGCATGCCAACTAAATTCAATAAATTTTTTGTATTTTTTTCTTTTGTTTTTCATGCATATCGGCTGCCATTTTAACAACAAAATCAATTCAAAATTAAATGAAATTGGACTATTATCGCTACTATGAAACAGATCCACAAAAAGAAAAAACGGCTTTCACAGCAAACTATTTCAACAAAAAACTATTGAATTGGTGAAAATACTCGACAACAGTCTCATCAAAACTCAACAAAAATCTACAGAAATTGGCTAATGCTTATAAATTGCACATTCGTCGCATGTTAAAATACGCAAAGCTTATCGTTTGCAAAAGAAACAAAACGATTGGAATTTATTTGAAAATTTTCAAACAATTAACACACATCAGCATTGCAGACGAAAAAAAAAATTGGACGCAAGCAAAATCAAGAATAACAATCAACAAAACGAAAATCAATACGAAAACTGCACAAACACACAACTATACGGTTAACTAAAATTTAAATTGCAAAGCAAAAACTACAGCATTCTTTCCAAGAAAAACATACAATTTTAATTCATTTAAATTAATTTTCATGTGAGTTGTGATAAGGGAAAAATTCGTGTGTTAATTAAAACGAACGGATTTTTTCACTAAAATGTTTGAAAAAAAACTTGCTAGGAAAGAATTTTATTAAATCACTTAAAAGCTATAACATTTATTGCTGACGATTTAAGCACATTCCAGTTTGACTAACTAAAACTAAACTAAAATGCCACAATTAACGCAATTTCATACAGACAGCAGAGTTTTTTGCAATGAGAGGCTTTCGTAAAAATATATTCCATAAAGTGATATTATTGTAAAAGCATACGATACGCAGAGGGTAACTCTTGAATGTTATAAATGTCGAAAAGTTGAAGATATAATGGTATTATATCCATTTGTTTGTTAGTAACAGAAGAAGAAGCGATAAATCCATCAAACCGTATGTGTACAAACTTCCATCACAATATGGACCGATTTTAAAAAACCTCCAAAAATGGAGTTTTTTATGAATAAAAAGAGTTTCATAATTAAAAAAAAAAATCCATCAGATGACAAAACAGTTTAGGTTTAAAAAATTTGCGTAACAATATAAAAAAAATTTGTTCAACGGAATCATAAGTCTAAATCGTTATGGTTTGGCCCAGTTATTCAAATTTTTCTTAAACCAATATTTGAAAAAAGTTCAAAAACAGCATCAAAAATCTCGTTATTATGAATATATTTTTTTGAATATATTTTTATTTTTAAGAAAATTTTTAAGCGTAAACCGAGNCTACGTAGAAAATTTTTTGAATATATTTTTATTTTTAAGAAAATTTTTAAGCGTAAACCGAGGCTATATTTTTCAAAAATATTCTTTAAAAAAAAACTATTTTTATTCATAAAAAACTCAAATAGGTCCAGTTCACGTACATAAATTTGAATATTTTTCCGAAGAATTTAGGCGCAAGTCTTCAAAAATAATAGATTTTATAATTCCAATGGAAAAAAGTACCGATTTTTTTTTGTTTGGGGAGTAGGGAAGACAAAAATATGCACAAAAAACTGAATTATATGATCATTAAAATGACTCCAAAATATTTAAAATATGCTTGATATATATGCCCCCAAAAATGTATATTTATAACGAAATTTTTTTCGACGATCGCTTAAAAAGTTTTTGTACATACATACAAAATGTATTTGACAAGTTCGCAACACACCAGGGGCTGGATTCTATAACTGTGAGAAAATGTAGTACAAAACTCACAACCAAAAACTCACCGAATAAAATTCAGCGAGTTTTTCGGAACAGAAGTGTACACCATTTTGACAGTTAAAAGTCATTCACCCACTTGCTGGATCGCAAAATGAGGAAGTGTACACAACTTTCAGAATAGGTACACTTAATGACTCACAGAATCCAGCTAAAAACGAAAAATTTTGACTGAATTTTTCAACCACAAAAACCGATTTAGCGCGAGACTTCACTATTGGAAATCACGAGTCGAAATATTTTTTACATTAGGTACATTAGTACATTAAAATTGTTTACTAGAAAATAACGGGACTTTCCATTGTTTGTCTGCCTTTTTCTTTTTGTCAATTAAACAAACCTCGTCAGTAACCTTGGCTATCTCCGCAAAGGTATTGCCAGATGAAATTATGCGAAAATTAATTAACCTATTACCAAAATAATATTTTTTATGCATTTTTATACTTTTTCGCCAAAATATGCATTTTGTGTCATAATATGCATTTGCATATTTTTGTCTTCCCTAGTGAAGCAGTATAATGTACATACATACCAATATGATCAAGACAACTCTCATTTCATTAGGACCCTCATGTGACCCGTCATATTTCCGATCTTCAGGTCAGAGATGTTGAGGAATCTTAGTGCCGCGGTGGTCGCCTCTCTTTCTATTAACATACGAAAGAGAGGTATTCCAACCAAGGCGTTGAGTGCATCAGGAGGGCAGCTCTTCATCGCCCCTGTTATGCCAATGCTACTCATTCGGTACAATTTACTTAGTTTTGTGCTTGCAGTTCTTTGTGTAGCCTTGGTCCACCCGGCTAAGGATGTATAGGTTACTATCGGTTTTACTACAGTATGAAATGACCAATAGGTCATTTTGGGGGTAAGGCCTCATGTTTTACCAAGAAGTCGTGAACAGGCAAATAAAGCCTTTGTTGCCTTGTTGATAACCGCATCCAAATGTGCATTCCAGTTGAGTGTTTTATCAAGAGTTATCCCAGATATTTTGTTTTGCTGGAAAATTATATTTCTGTGCCGCTTAAAGTGAGTTTAGTCAAAGTTAACTTTGTCCTCCGAGTAAATTGTACAACAATACTTTTCGTAGGATTAATAGTTATTCCTTTATCTTGACACCATTTTTGTGTGATACGTCTGTTATGTTATTAATACCTGGTCAATCTTCCTCCCTGCAGCCGTGCAATATTCCTCGTCGTTCCAGTTGTTCCAGAAAGAGAGGTGGCTTCGGTGGGGCCTCTGTGACTTATTTGTCATGAGTGTTCAACTACATTTTGCACTAGTAAATATTTATCTGGTGCTGCTTTTCCAAACTAGATTGATTCATGTGAGCAGTATGGATTCCACAAAATGATCACAAACATATTTTCTTCTAAAAAGGGTAATCATATGGCGGGAAATCGTATTTTTTTTTAATTCTGCCACTGCTTTTCGATTTCCCTCGAGGTTTCTTCAATATTTTATTCGATTAAAACCAGTGTTTTATTGTATAGCGCCTTTTAGGCTCCTGGTCTACTCGTTTGTGATCTTCGCGAACGGCTTTCGTCTGTTATCTGTGCTATACATTCAATTAAAAAGATGTTATTTGACGTCTGCGAAACTCATCTTACAATAAAACCAAAAATAGAGCAAAACATTTAAATACAATATTTGCCCTTCGATCACTCACTTCGGCGTTCCCTTTAATCAGCCTTCCCTTCTACAAGTTGGACACATCACTCTTTTTTGGCGCTTCAAAGTGAATGCATTTGAGTATTTCATGGCACTGAATTTGGCTGTAACGACATCAGCGTATCGTTTCCTGCCACATATAAAAATATTTTTTTTCCTGTTGTTGTTGTCATGTTTCCCTTGTGCATTGCATTGGCTTTGCCATCGATGCGGCGCAATACCTCATTGCCTTTATTGTTTGTGAGTTTTGCGGTTTGCCAATGCTTGTTTCCTTCCGGCTTAACGCTTTGGTTGGCCTTGGCTGCCTGCCATTGTTTTTTTTTTTTTTTGTTGTGCATTTTTATGTGTACGTACGTTGTTGTCAGTTTACGCATGAATTAACTTTGGTAATGTGGCGTAAAGCTGTGGTTGGAACAGCAGTCGGGGAGCAGTTAGAGAATGGGCAGCGAAAGCAAAAAGAGGAGTGTCAAAAGCGACGCAATTGCCACCCACTGGGAGTTGAATGCTAAAAATAATTTAACTTTTTTTTCAAGCAGAATTGGAGTATAACAAAAAAATAATAAATTAAAATAAAAATGGTGTGACTAAAAAAATATGAATACATAAATGTGACAAAATTACTTGTAACAAAAAAGTGCGAAGCAAAAATAAAATTGAGGTGAAAAGTGCACCAAACGTTAATTCCATATCAACAAAAAGAAAAAGAAAAAAAAA
>NW_016161391.1:38450-51992 GCF_001687245.7 Rhagoletis zephyria
ATTGGGTTGGGTTAGGTTGAGAAGTATGAGTGGGTGTGTGTGTGTGCGTGTGTTGATTTGCTTTTTGCATGCTGTTTGTTTAGCAGTGTTAGTGGCAGTGGCATTGACACTGGTGGTGGTGGTGGCAGCTGTTTGAGTAGTGGCATATTAAATTTCTTTCAATGTGCAAACGAGTTATGAAAATGACGGTCGGATCGTTGGCAAAAGAGTTCTGCTGCACAGCTTGCGAGTTTGAAATTCGCTTTGTGCTGGGGCGTGTATGTATGTTTGAATTTTGTTTGCAGACGCACATTTTGGGTTTATAAAGAAAATTGATTTATTGACAAAACAAAAGCATCAGACACTTAAAGCTTTAAAAAGAAAGCAAGAAAGGGATGTGGCAAGGAGCGTGCAGGAATTGGTTTGCAGTTCCCCTGCTAACCCATGAAATTTGACATGCTTAGAGTTACTCTCTGGGGGATACAATATAAGTGTATATATGTACATACATATATGTATAAATTTATACACACGTGTTTGCAAGTTTTCAAAACTAGAAGTAGTAATAAAAAAAGCTTGATTTCCTTGCATCAGCTGCAGCTCGGATGTCACAACGCAGCCAGCGTAAGAGGATTTATGGTCACCATTAAGCAAACGCATCATCTGCTGTTTACGTTTTGCTTTTCTGCTGTGTGTGTGTTTTTTTTTTAAGTATTATATACTATTTTTGCTATTGCTTTACTCCATATTCGAGTGCTTTATTTCAAGAACGTCCTCGGAAAAAAAAACATGCAACTTTTTTATAGTTCTGTAGTGTGAAAACTTCTTCATAGTGAATAATTTGTGACACGATTGCGAGTATTTGTTTTTCTTTGTACAATTTCACCAAAACGTACATATGTAGACGACGGCTTTCAGCATGAGGTTGTGTATACGTCATGTAGTCCACGAAAGGTAGGTCTATTTTTCGAAACTGGATATGTATTTAATTTGGTAGAAATTTCGGTTGAGCTGTCAACCTTTTTGGTAAATATGCGCGCTTTTTATATGCATGTGCATTTATGTGGGGATTTGTCCCGGTATTAATATTCATTACTTTTCAACAACTTGAATCGAAAAAAATTGCTTCTATCTCTCCTACCATAAAATAAATAATGAATAAATGGGTTTGAAACCTACTTTTTTATTTAAAGTGGTGTTTCTATTTCTTTTTCTCTGGCCGCACGATTTATTTTGAAGGACTTTGTAATTTCAAAGATATAATTTATTCCAAAGATTATTTGAAAAATTCAATGGAATGTAAAAAAAAATATGGGTACCAAATGAAAGGCAAATTTCTTTAAAATTTGGAAAAATTTAGAAGTCTAGAAAAAAGAAGTCTGATGAGGAGATGTGGTGATCTCCGAAATAGTGCTATAACTTCTACCGCTTAGACTTTGTTGCTTTTTCAATTTTTCCTAATAAACAATCGTGGTACAAAGCTCAATAAAAATATTAAAAATAAAATTTTTTGGATTCACAAGGACAAATAGGTAATTTTTTTATGCTGATTATGTTAGAAGGACAAAATTCGAGAATGTTATCGAGTTTATATATGTCCTTAACAAATAACTTTTTTCAAAAACAAATATTGCGAAATTTCAAGGATAAAATTTTAAAGGACATTTTCAATACTTACTAGTCCTTATGTATCAAAAAAATGTTTCTGATTAAATTCTAAAGAATTTTCTCATTAATTTTATACCCATACATCTTCTCTAAGCAGATTTCCCTGAATTTTTTAAATTATTTTTGAATTACTGACGTCAGAGTGAAAAATTAAAAACGCAAATTTTACTATTTTTGGGGCATGGTTTTGCGAATATATTGATTTTTGTGGATAAAAGTTACAATCGCACGGTGTTATATGTATAATAAAAAATTTATATGTTATAACAAAATATTTATTATTAAATAAAAAAAGAAACAAAGCCAATACTGGTCAAGAAAATTAAGTTTCTATCATTGCCATGAGTGCGAAAATCCCGGGATTATTTGCCAAAAGCATCCCGGGATTTTCGGAACCAAAAAAAAGAGTCCGGGATCCTGGGACTAATACTCCTAGTCCACACCGAGTATTTAGGTTTATTGAAGTGTATTGAAAAGCAAAATGTGCCATCACCGATTATTGAAAAAGTCTAAGTCACTATTTCTCACCAAATTCAGCCACTATTTTTTTGTTTTTGTAAAAAGCCTTATTGTAGTAAACAAATCAGCAGTCAAACTACTTATTTTTGAAATATGATTGAGCTTTGGACATCAAGTGTAAATTTTAATTACTGTTATAAAAATATTGGAGCGCATTCTTAAAAAAAGTTGGTATGGAGACTAAAGCTACGAGCGAATAAATATTAAATATGCTTAGCAAAAAACTCTTGCGTTTTTGTTTTGGTGATTTAATTTGCTTCTAAAAACCTATTCGATTTTTATTAAATTTTAACTTAACATAAGCCAGTTTTCAAATATTTCCGGGGTTTATAACCAAGTGTAATTTCGTTCTTCTTTCATCCCAGTTTTTTAAGACCTTGGTGATGGTTTCTGGCTCCAATTCACGAATTTATTGTTCGATATTCACCTCAAGGGCCTTAATCATATCGCAGCTCCGAGGTGGCCAATTGAGATCGCCGAGATGGGATAACACGATTACCGAACTTGGCGTGCAATAAGGTCAATTGTGGCATGGGCTGTGGGGCATGCCGCGCCTTGTTGCAGAAACCAAAGAGCGTCGAAGTCCCTGTAGCTTCTGTAGCTCTAACCGTTGGCAGAAATGGCATTTTCAGCAGCATTTTGAAGGAAAAAATCGGTCGATGATGCCACCGCTCCAAAATCTGCACCAATATTCCACTAATGCATTGGCTTCTCGACGATCACGTGCTGTAATTTGGTTATTTTCGAATTTTAGCTTACGAGTATAAACCGCACACGCATATGACGTATAAGTATTATATTCTATAACTAGCAAATACCCGACGTGCTTCACTGCGCCTTAAAAGTATTTTTTTATTGTTTGATACAGGTATTGTAATATTTCACTTATTTTATCAATTTAATTAAATACAATTTTTCAAACAAATGGCAATCCTCCTCAAAAATATTTTTGGAAGTAAACTTTCCTAAACCTCTTTAGTTTGATACCAACATTGCAATATTTAATTTATCTTATTAATTAAATTAAATTAAAAATTACAAACATGTGGCAACCTCCACAAAAATATTTTCGGCTGTAAGCCTTCTTAAACCTCTTTTTTTTTTGACAGCCATATTGCAATATTTCTTTGTCTTAGCAATTAAGTTAAACTACAATTTTCAAACAGGTGGCATCTCTCTAATTTATTTTCTTTGTATATTTTAAGTTAAACCTCTACCAATACATCGGTGAAAACGGCATTCAATTTCACGCATTAGGTTTCGAGTGATGCGCGAACAAACATATATACAGACAGACAAAAATTCTAAAAAATTGTTGATTTGTTTAATGTACAGACATCGGCCTGTTACTATTTTATTCTACAAATGTATAGATTTTGCTGCACACTTATTTCTAGTTTCCGCAATGTCAGGCATTCCTGCTTATTCTGTTTCATTAGTTTTTGCAAAAAGAAAAGTTCGGTTACTTTTTAACTTCACGAAGCAATCTGTAACAAAACTACGCATTTCGAACTTCAAATCTTCATACTTTTGCCAACACGCGATTAAGCAAAAGTTTTGCAAGTGTTTTAGTTTATTCATAACAAATGTTGCACCAACACGTGACTTGCTATAATAATAAACATTACACAATTGTATTGCGATTGTTATCATCTATGCGAAATGGAGCAAATGTTTATATATATATATATATGTGTATATTTGTACATATGCAAGTAAGAGCACATTCACATAGACAACAATGCACTTACGCAAATGAACTTGCGCAAAACAGTAGCTAAAGTCTGATAAAAGTTTTGCCAAGAGCGCGCATGAGTTATATGAACTTCTATATCAACATTTACCTATTTTATTTTCTGTCTGGAATTGTGTCTTTTACTCTTTGTCGCTGCCCTGGAGCGTATTGTGTAGCTTATTTACAAAAACTTCTGTTTTATCTTGCCGGAGAGAAGCGTTTTACAAGTTTACATATGTATGTATAATACATATTAAACATTTGTATAACAAACTCATATGAGTTAAGTGTATCAGATACTTAAATATATATACATGTGTATGTACATGTACTAATGACTTAAAGATAACAAAAGATTTTACTTACATACTTAAATATGTACTTGTAAAATAAGTATTTTCAGAAACTTCTCGTCTTAGTCGTCTGCAGACAATTAAGTACACTTATAAGTGCCACAAAAGACAAAGCGCCATGAATGCTTAAAACATTAAGATGCCTCGCAAGAACTTTATGATATTGGTATAGTAAGTATGCACTGTAGTTAATCACGCACTTTCTCTCATAGCAAAGCTAGAATTCATTTTCATGGTTTGTGATATTTTTGTAGATGTATGTTTTGGATGCAAAATGTGAATTATTAATCAACTTACGACATATGCAGGAAGATAATACTCTAAAAAAAAGTAAGTGCGCCTGGGCCACACTGGAGAGGTGAAACTTACGCTACATATCTATTTTGTCTCATAACCAATATACATACATACATAATCTGCTTTTGCTTAAAGTTATATTTTTTGTCTTTTTTCTATCTAGATCCCTACCTCTACACCTGTTCGTTCTAATTACATTTATGTTATTCTGTTTTCCTATATCTTTATGTTTATCCTTATACTCTATCAATAGTAAAATCGATAGTAATATCCAGCAAAATATCGATAACAAAACCGATAAAAATATCGATATCAAAATGGATGACAAATTCGATAAAAATTTCAATAGCAAAATCGATAATATTGGTAACAAAATCGGTTAGAAAATCGGTAAAAATATCGATAAAAAAATCGATAAATATATCGATAACAAAGTCGATAAATAGTCGATAACCAAATTGATAAATAATCGATAACCAAGTAGATAACAAAAATCGATAAATATATCGATAACAAAACCTATAAAAATATCGATAAAAATTTCGAAAGCAAAATCGATAATAATGGTAACAAAATCGATTAGAAAATCGATAAAAATTTCGATAAAAAAATCGATAAATAGCCAATAAAAAAATCGATAACAAAATCGATAAATAATCGATAAAGAAATCGATAAATATCAATATTATATCGATAAAGCCCGAGGATCCAGAAAATCTCTAAAATCCCAAAATAGTTCCCAGATTGAGTCTCTGTATCTCTATCTATATTCTTTTCTCTATAATTACCTTTATTTTAATCTTTGTTCCTCTATCTTCATCTTTACTTTTATCGGTATCCTCATCCTCATCTTTTTCTTCATATTTATCCTTGTTTTTACTTTTATGTTTATCATTTTCTTCATTTAAATATTCCCCTTCGTCCTTGCCCTTGTATAAGTAAAGTGTTTAAATTTACCTTGGTCTTCATTTTAGCCTTTATCTTTAAGCATCTTTGATTTTGTTTTTATTTTTATATTTGCCTTTATCCTTTTCTTTATCTATGTACGTACTCACCGTTTACTTTCATTCTTGTATTGGTCTTTTTCTACGTGTTATTTTTTAACCTTTTATTAGCAAGTTTTTGTTAAATTAATAACGTACACTCAAGAAGCACTTGTTTCCGTCCCAACCATTTCCGTTGCACCATTTCCGTGTGCAATTTCTGTTGAATTTGCCAATTTACTCCCAACCAACCAACCGCCGCAAAAGAAGTTTCACTTCAAAAAAAAATCGACTCCGAATCTAATAAAGGGGGCAATGAAAATATGGTCGCCCACCGCTTCAGCGTACTATTTTGACAAAAAAGTATTTGGTAATTTGTATTGGCATTCTTATGGGCCACTGCAGTCTAATGTAGTACTTGTGAAATATAGGAGTTTTGCGCATTTGCCCTGGTTTTTCATTCCGAGCGCAAGCAAGTAATTCTGCACTCCATCCTTCCATTATGTTCCCTATACCCGTGCTTTCGTTGTTCCTCCATAGTTGCCGAGTTTAAGGCTCCTTTCAACCGTTGCATTTTATGCGTTTAATTATGTTCGAAAATGCTTGCAATCTTTTAGACTAGGTACATATCGACGGCAAATTTTTCAAGTACACCCTATTGATAAACGCCCGGACTCAGCAAATGGTTCTAGATCGCCGTATCTCAACGGTAATTCAATATATCGGCAGCTGAGATAAGGCATTTTTGAACCAGATTCTGGAGGTGTTTCAATCAAATTCTGAAGTAGGGTATTCTTCAGCCATTTTCTGAGATAGGGCGTTTTCGAACCAGCTCCCAAAATAGGTCGATCTCCCACTCAGCCGTGGATATTAAAAAAAAAGAACGGGGAACTTCCAAAATGCACATTGAAACATAATCTAGTATCAGCAACAAATTTTTGAAATTATGCAGGCATAATTGACTTAGCTTTGCTTTCGTTGCAGACAGTCACGGTGTCGCCAAAGCCCCATGGTCACTAGCAACTAAATCGATATGCCCTCAGGAATGCCTCTTCGACAGACGATAGCAAATGGTTTCTGGGTCCCGTAAACCGATGAATGTGCTGGAAAGTGATCTGAGGTAGGCCTAAAGGAAATGGTTCTGAGCGTAAAACCTTCCCTGCGATTGCTGTCATCACAATTTGAGAACATGCCAGGCCAACTGCCAACAGTAGTTGGATTAATCTGCATATGTAGGTACTTGCGCTATATCGCGCACACTCAGGCCATTGCTCAATGTCCCGGAGCATTGGTCACATGAACACCAGCTTCGGAGTCCCGCATAATGTTTTATGTCGAGTTATAGAGGTGAGGAGGGTATGGAATCCATCCAGCACTTCCTTATGCGAGTGCCTCACACTCCGGAGAAAATGCCTCAAATTTAAATTTTAAATACTATTATCCTGTTGCACCCAGGAATATATTTTAGAGGGGGTTTTATATTTCTGAAGATATATCACCGGAAAATACTGAAAATTTGCTTCATATAATACCCTCTTTAATATACATTTATGCAAGTTTTATGTACAGTATGTAATAAATAAATAAACGTTTTAAAATTCATAAACTGCACTATATTTACAGATTAACAGAACTCAAACGCTTTTAACCGACTTAAAAAAAAAGGGAGGTTATCATCTCGCCGGAATACATAACTTTGGACCACGTGAACCGTTTTCAATAATCCTTTTTTTATTAGAAAGATAGTACCTCAAGGTTCGCCCCGTAATTTGTTTTAGAGATCCGATGATTGGATCATGAAGAAATTAACGGGACCCCTAAATTTGAATATGAGAATTGAAGTCGGTTGTGTTCTTTCCTTAAAAACTACTTGCTTAATAAAAAGTTCTATAAACTCAAAATGCGCTCAACTTTCAAAAGTACCTAACAAAAAATTTTAAAAAAGAGTCAGTAAAAATAAATTTATTGATTCCATGAATTTTTGCACTTCTATGTTCATTTTTGCGATCTCTGATTTTCGATAGAGATGGTGATTTTTCACGATTGCTAAATTTTTTTAATATTTCAAATACCGAAAAAATTAACTGAACTCTCAAGAAAAACGAAAAATCCATATAAAACGACCGACGAGAAATGGAAAAGAAATTTTCTTCTACCAAAATTTCTTAAATCAGTTTGCAGCTCTCAAGAAAAAAATGCTCGTATATTCATTTCCTCATGAAAATTTACAGCAAAAGCAAAGCGCTTTTTCAAGCAACAGAAATTATAATAAATATTTCTTATAATTTCTTTGAGAGCTGGATTCTTAGCCTTAAGATACAGATTGTATTTGAGGTTATTAGCTTTAGGGAGGGTTTGAACCCCAAAACACACCCCTTGTGTGCGCTAATGTACATAACAATACTCATTCGAAGCAGATTTGGAGTATTTAGGCTGCATACAAACTCACATTTATATCCATACATAGATCAAAAATCAAGAAAATTTTTCGTCAATTCAGCGCCAATCCTTGAGCAAATACATATGTATAGGCAAATTGCAGAAAATGCTATTGAAAAGCTAGATAATGGAAACGAAACTATATTTTTCCTTCTCGTTTGCTAAAATGGATTTTGCATTTGGGTCACTTCGGGTACGTACACATAAATACCAATTAAAAAAAAAACAAAAAAACGACAAACTAAAAGCCAAACTTTCTAAATCAACCTGACTAAAACTAAAATACTAAAATCCCTCGCTATGACTACAAACAATACTTCTACGCCAATCAACTTAATCGTTCGAGCAAAGAACCAATTTTAGTTAAATTAAAGTTTGTATCCCCACTGGATATTATTACTTGTGAGTCATTGACAACCAACAGCTAAAGACAGCTTAACTGGCAACAGAAAAGTAACGAGACTTTGTAACTCATACAAATGCATGTTTTTGCTACCAGGCACTGCCCTGTGCGAAAAAAGGAACGTTTGGTAATGTATAAAGCAGGCTTGGGCCAGTTTGAGGCTAATAAAAGCCGCATTTAGCTTTATAAATGTACAAAGAGCCACAAAAAAGAGAAACACAGAACTAATTCAAGTTAAAGATCAATGTTTGAGCACTCCTTTTATTATTTTCAAAAAAAAAAAACAACAACAGTGCAACCAAGTACCGCGATAGCCACAAAGGCAGTTAAAACTTCTAAGCCCATGCTCCTCGAATGCGTTGTAGTAGAGGCGAGAAATACATTTGGCCACTAAGCCTAGAACAGAAACATATATAGTCTCGATGCTACCAAATAATCTGTTAGATTTCCAAAGGGAGCTAGAACTGAATGTGGCGTTGCATGGATTAAGACGATCCAATAGATCTCCTGGTCGCGCAGTACAAAATAAAAATCCTAATTATATTCAAAAATCTTTGTTTAACGCTTTGCTTCTACGCATTACCCATTCGCTTACATTGCCACGCATATTTTCATTCAGCCGTAATTGTGAAACCATTTTCTCACTGGGTATTTCTGCTTTTATAGCATCAGCATGCAAATGCAAAATATTCCATTCTCTAGGCAATGTGGCACACACAAAGTTATGTATGTAGTTGGTTGTATCGATCAGTAGCAGTAGCAGCAATGTTGACGAAGCAACCAAATACGCCGATGGCTACCCGCGCACAGTCACCCTTATCAACGTCAATATCGCATAAAATATGCAAAAATAATAGCGAAAAAGCAAAACTTTTGCAATTCACTTCTTTTTTATGCTTTTCTATTTTGTACTTTTGGGGGGNCTTTTGGGGGGTATGCCACCCTCACTAGCGATATCTACTCATACAAATGCATACTACTTTACATCAGCTGTCGATATCTATTCAGCAGCAGCAATACCAACTTGCCACTGCCTTACTGTTGGCTACATTTTGCTTTGTAAGTATTTTGATTTGTATTTGTTATGGAACTTCTGCATTGTTTGCCCCCCCCCCCTTTCGGCTGTTGTCCATATCAGCCCCTTCGTTTATATGTACATAAATATATTTAGTACTTACCAGCGGCGGTTTGTCGGCCAAACGCTTGCAATTATTCAGCTCTGTGGGTGAGTTATCCTCGTCCGAACTGGGTGGTGTATGTTGCACGGCTTTCTCGTTATCATTGCAGCTGTGCAATATCGAGTACGCAAGGACATGCAAGTAATAGAAAGCAAAAAGTGGAAAAGTTAAAGACCGTAGCAGACGTAGACCGTAAAGCTGTAGCAAATACTGAATTCTAAGTAAATAAAATATGTATTGTATTCAAAGAGGAAAAATTTGTATTGACTGCTAGTGACTAAGCATAATGGCGTAGTTAAATATTTATAGTGGAGTTTTAGGCGTGCGGATGGATGGAGGTGTTGGTGTGGTAGTTGTGACGTCTGG
This sequence comes from Rhagoletis zephyria, assembly GCF_001687245.7. Lineage (NCBI taxonomy): Eukaryota > Metazoa > Arthropoda > Insecta > Diptera > Tephritidae > Rhagoletis > Rhagoletis zephyria. The sequence continues at coordinate 48,371 of NW_016161391.1, forward strand.
TCTGTGTGCAGGAAATTGCGTAAATGTTTGTGGTCTGTCCCTTCCTGTTGTTGTTTTGGTTTTTGTTGTTGATGCCATCATTGCGGGGGTTGTGCACACACACGCTTGTGACTGATCATATGCATAACCAAAGTGTGTATGTATGTATGTATGCTTAAAAAGTGCACAAGTACTGACTGACTTCACTTTTGAAGATAATCGAAATTGACAACTGCAGTCAATAAACTTCAAAGCATATGTACAATATGGTTATACGTTCAGACATACATACGTACATATATACCTACGCACGTAATCTATCTATATGGGGCGTTCCATGCCAAAGTGGACGGGTTTCACACTGCATGTGTTTGATTTATTTCAAATTTTTAGGGTTGATGGACAAACATAAATAATAGATAAATATGAAATTTGAGCTTATTTAATTAATACATTTTTAAAGCCTTTTTATCACAAAAACAAAAACAAATCGATTTAAAAGTTTTCCAAATATCTCGAGAACGGGGCTAGGAAAAAATTAAAAAAAAATCACATATACACACATAAAAAATTCTCTATGAAAAAAAAATTTTTTTCAAATGTTTTTTTCTTGATAAACAAAAAAAAGAAATTTTTTGAAAATATGCTATTTAAAAAAAAATTAAAAAAAATTTAAAATCACAATGATCTGAGTATTGCGCAATATTTAAATATAGTATTACGGTGTGCAATAATTTGAGCTATGAGTTTGTTTTTACACCGAAGTCGAGTAAAATGCGTACATTACAAATTTACAAATTTTTAATTAATTTTTTTTGTTTTTTTTTTTGTAGCCCATTAAATTTCAGTATAATAAAGTGCAAGTTTTAAGCTACTGCAAAATTGCGTTGATTTTTAATACTTTTTATACCGACGGCCTTTTGCACTTTTTATTATGGAAGAAAATGCGCAAAACCGTTTTCAAAGAAATTTGAAAAAATTAACGCCAGTTTTGCTAAAATTTAATGGGCTACAAAACTGAGTACTCAAAAAAAAAATAAAAAATAAATAAATTCAGAAAATTTGTAAATTTGTAATGTACTAATTTTACTCAACTTCGGCGTAAAAAAAAATTCATAACACAAATCATTGTAGAGTGAACCCCGAAATACCATACTCAAATATTGCGCAATACCCAGAGCTTCCAATTTTTTCAATTTTGTTTTGAGATGGCATATTTTCAAAAACTAATTTTTTTATCATAAAATTTGTATGTGAAAAATTTTACAAGAAAAAAAATTTCTTTTCATAGAGAATTGTAATGTGTGTATGTGTGATTTTTTTCAAAATTTTTACCTCGCCTCTCGATCTCGAGATATTTGGAAAACTATTAAATCGATTTGTTTCTGTTTTTGTGCTGTAAAGTTTTTAAAAATGTATAAATCAAACTCAGATTTCATGTCCATCAACCCTAAAAATAAAAATAAAAAATCAAACACATAAAGTGTGAACCCCGTACATTTTGGTATGGAATGCCCCATATATATATATTTGGATGTATGTATGTGCATGTTAACATGTGTACACTATTTGTGTCCACACATAGTGGCATATCGCTGGTTTATGTGGTCGCCCCCCCCCACTGCTGGAGTGTACGGTGCTGTTGCATGCACGCTTTTGTAATTCATGCGATTATTCATGTACTATGCTCGCCCGTATCAACTAAATTTACCCCCAATGATGGTTGCGTTGGAATTATCAATTCTTGCTTTTATTTATACCGTTATGGTGTTTAGTGGTGCTTACTGCTGCTTTGTATTTTTATTTGTATGTTGTGTTGAGTGACTGACTCCCCTTTTCTCAAATGAATTGAAAGAATTGCATTTATGAGCTATGAAAAATGTCGTGAATCGTTTAATTTAATTTGTGACGCTCTAAAAGACAGTAAAAATTTAATAAAGTGTACAGCATCTACGCATTTTTTCCGAACAAGTTTTCAACGTTTTTTTCTTACATCTATAGGTGTTTTTATGAAATCTTGAATTTTCGAATATCGAAAAACTGATATTTTTATTTCATATAAATCTTGACCTCTTAGTATATGCAACAATTTTATTGAGCTTGAGGCCGTTTTTAATGAAAAGTTTTGTGGGAAAGCAACATTAATTTATAAATGGTACAGCGACTCCAGCATACAAAGCTAATGGCCCGCTGTATAAACTTTTGTTGCTTTTTCCCACTTTTTCATATGCCTATTCTTTCAATAAAATTTTTGAGTTGTTCCGCTTCTACTTTTTTTGATGTTGCTGGGACCAGATATTGAACTATGTATCTCTCGAAAGGCAGTAGGCACAATTTAAGCACTCGGCTACTGCGGCAAGAGTAGTACTCAAATCCAAAAAAAAGTCAGAACAAATGCAATAGATTATTATTAAAGTTAAAATAAGACCAAATGTGAATTTTTCACTGATTTTTATTTGCTTTACTTTTGCTCTAAAAAAAAGTTTGAACTTATTTTGATTTGCTCTGTTCTATGATTAGTGTTTTGTTTTTGGCCGTCTTATTATAATTTATATGTTGATTTTTGAGCTTTTTTTTCTAAACAAAAGTTTTCTTTACTGTTAAAAGTTGTATTGCAATTTTGGTCATGACTTCATACTAATATAAGCATTTTGACTGAATGTAAAATAATATCGGTTTATGCTTTTACCTAAATTTCCAAATCGGGAACCGGTTTTTTCAAAGTGCAATTTTTCGAATAACTCAAAAACCGGTTTTGAAAAAAAAATGCGAATAATCGAATACCCTACTACTTACTGAAACATCAATTGTTAAATCAGCGGCTGCTCGTTATGGCACTTTGTATAAGAACGGTCTGTCTCGTTCGCTTCTTACTCGCAGATATTAGTGCTCCCAAGTAGAATAAAGACCTTCAAAATTTGAGTATTGATTCAAGAAAATTTTTATAGTGGGCATTCAATATTAATACTGATTTTTACTCTGAACAATACAGATCAAGAAAGTTAAAGTAGCTAACTCATTCTGCCGATTTCTGCAAAAAGCTCAGCAGGGTGTTGGAATCTCGAGGAACAAATGGAGACCCATTGAGTTTAAAAAAAAGATATGAAATAAAAAAAAAAAAATTAAGCCAAGATTTTTCATTTAAGTTTTCATCTTAGCACTAGCTCGCAGCAGATTTCTTTTCAAGATGGTACCTCGAGTTGTGCAACACCAGGGAAGGCTGGTTGCGTGCAATTTTGCGAGATTTTCTTCCTCTATCAAAAATGTCTATGTGAATCATCCGCCCGAATGCGATTACGATGACTTCACATTCATGCACACATTTTATGTTTAACGCACGTGCCTGGATTGATGCTTTCGCTTTATTTTTAGTACATTCATATTTATCATTTATGCTATAATATTATATAGAGAATGCGCGATAACTGCAGCATACTTCAAGACATAAAAAAAAAACTGTAAAAATTTCATTGACAATTTTTTTTTTCTCACTACTCACTTCAAATTCGCCTGCGTGAATAAATGCATTGGTCGTCGATTGCACCCCACTGAGCCATTCAGCATGGGCGATGAGGGTCGCGTATCACCGACGATACCGTGGCGCAGCGGCAGATATGTGGGTGGTTTTCGAACACCACCCAAT
>NW_016161392.1:0-51983 GCF_001687245.7 Rhagoletis zephyria
TCATTGTGGATTGAGAGAAAAAAATTGGGAAGCAATAAAATAAAGTATGCATCATGATAAGATATTAACATTTTCAGTACATAGGTAATTCATTTGTGAAATGATCAATAAACTGCAAGTGCTTGTAACGCCATGAATCAATTACTTAAGCATGCACCATTATTGATTAAGTTAATGTAGAAGGATGCTATTATCACGTAAAACTAAATTTGAAGAGTTAGCCAAATCTTACAGGGAGTATTGTTTGGGTTACTTGCGACTATCATATTTTTGTATAAGACACCAAACTGGACAGTCGGGGTACGCGTAGGAAGAGCTTATATCGTCGGCTGAGTGGAAGATCGCTCTATCTCGTCTGCGGGCTTAGAAACGCCCTATTTAAGTTGCATATATATATTGAATTTATATTGGGATAGGGCGTATTGGAAGCGGCNGGTCGCGCGGGGTACGCGGGGCGCGAGCGCGAGCGCGACGCGCGCGGTGTGGCGCGCTGACGCGGCCCGCCGCGAAGCTAAGCAAATTTAATGTTTGAAAGAGAAATAATGTCAATTGATTTTATTTCGTTTTTAAAAAGGTAATAATGTCAATTGACTTTATTTCGCACCAAGGTGGGAAATAAAGTCAATTGACCTTATTTCCGTTGATCTTATTACCTGTCACCTTAAGAAACAGGGACATCAGCTCGTATGGTAGGATACGTACACACAGAAGGTAAAGTGAAGCAAGTCGGTGCGATGCGAAGCCGCAGGTGTTCACGCTGAACTAAGTGGAGCTTTTTAAATGTAATCGGCCGATATGGTTAGAAAAAGCGGCGGCGGCAGGGTTTTGAAAATAATTAAGCAGTATTAAAAGCATACATTTTCTCAGATAGCAAAGCTCGACGGCAAAATCGACAGATCAATATTCGTCTAGGATCCCGGCCATAGGAGCATATTTGGTAATGAGAGAGCTTCTTCTCTTGACGAATCCAAAGGCGAAACAATAAACCGTGCACTCTTCTAATTTGCACGAATAGTGGAATAACTTTGGAACAAGCCGCACTATAAAAAATCAAAAACGGTAGTCCTCGTAAGGAAGTCAAAATTTGTACATATGTATGTATGTACCTTGTAACAACTAAATTTTACTTTAAACTTAAAACAAAACTTTTTTTTTTTGAAAATAGAGTACATAAAGAGAATCTGGTTGGTACACAATCTATGACAATAAATTTTGACCTACTTTACTCCAACAAAATCAATGTACGAATACTACTCACACAAATATACAAACAGAAAATGAATCCATTGTTACTGCTTTTTTTCTATGTGCACAAGTATTTCCTTCTGCAGTAGCCATACTGCAAAAGTTTATATGTACATTAGACCGAAACACCTTACAAGCAAACAAAAAATTTTGCCGTACAAGCCTGACTCTAAAGTATAGTATTTTTGCAAGGCAATTCGGAAACATTTTTTTTTTGCCGAACGCCTTTTTAAATTTTTTGGTGATACCTACATTCGGCAATACCTAAAAAATTTGGTTGAAATAGTTCTACTGGAGTAATATAAATACTAACTTAACAAAATTTTAATGATTTTTGGTTAGCTTTAATTTAATAAAATTAGGGTGGTAGGCCCTCGAAATTTCCTCCTCAAGACAGAAACATCGATATATTTTAATTTGAGATACGACTGTAAATGTCGAAGATACGATGATGAAAAATTGTAAAAAGCGACATCTATGTATGTCCGAAAAAAAATATTCTAAATTGCCTTCGAATCGAAATACTTCCCCCAGCAAAAGTTTAATGACTTTTGACGAGCCTTCATTTACTCACATTAGGGTGATAAGAACTAAGATCTGTTGGGTGAGTACTACGACAGGGAACTTGAGGTCAATGAAGTTTGGACTTCTAAAAAATGGCCTCCCCTCCTTCGGCAAAAAAAGAATAAAATAAAAATTTTTAAAATTTACTTGCAAAAATTCTTTAGACCCAGTAGTCTACGACAAACTTTTTTTGTCTGGCACGTCTAATGTACATACTCGTATGTGTAGGCATTTAAGTATGTACAGATGCAAGTATATTTAATTAATTAATCCCAACGGCTTTTTACCCTCCATTCCCGCCCAACCGACACGAGGGGCGCAGTCCGCATGACGTACGGAAACTTTTTTTTTTTGTTTTTTTTTTNATGTACACTTCCTTTATATGTATGTGGATAAATAAATAATAATTGTTATTGTTGTAATAATAAGTGGAAGAAAACGCGTGACAAAGGACATAAAACCATTATATGTAATAATAATCAGAGTACAGACATATTTACATGCATTTGGGTACGCAACCTTCACACATTTAAACTAAGTATCTTCCTCTGGTTCGTATCCATGCCGCCGATATTAAATATGTTAAGAACATTTATAGTATTTGAAAATTTCAATATTGTGTTAAATTCTTTTGGGGACAACCGTGATTGGTGGTGGATAGATATTTAAAGCTTATGCATTTAAGCTGAGCGAAAACCACGATGGACGTTATTTCCTAGTAATTTAACGGCTTACCCATCCAAGGCCATCTTAAATTTATACTTTCAAATTGATAACGTTTCCTTCTGTCCTACATAATTAAATAATATATCTTATAAAAATTTTATATTAAAACCAGTCAGAAATCCCTACGGAAATTTCTGGAGAGTTTAAGAAGATTCCTTGACCCCATGCGGTCCACTTTCGGCTAGAAAGATATTTTTGCTTTGCACAGCGTTGCTTAGCATTCGCAGCGCAGTTTCCTGCAACATCAATATGGCTTGGTATCCACATAAGTCTGACTAGGGAATCGACTGATTTCTTAATTGCGTCCGCCATTGCTTGGAAAACTCTAAAGTGTCCTAGAAGCCTTAATTTGTGATTAATAGAGTGAGCCCCGTAGAGTACTCGATTGCCCAACCTTTCCAAAACAAAAATTGGTGCTTGCTTGCCTTGTTGACGCTTTAATTTTATGCGCAAAAGTCTAACCGCAACCGAAAATTCTATGACGTACATATGTACATAAATGTGTGTGTATGTATATGTATTTATATACGAAAGTTCACTATTCATTGGAAAACAATGGAGAAAGCAATAGCAAAAACAGCCACATCGAATAAGAAAAAATATTTAAAGAATGCCGCTTGGGTCAACTGTTTATTATGTGTACATTCTTACATACATCGCTACTCATATATATATATATTAGGGCGACTCACCGGGTTTTCCACTGGAATTATAAAGATTCTTATATTCTAAAACTTCCGCCAAAATAATTCGGTAAATATTAAGATTCTATGTGAGCCGCACCAAATTGAAAATAAATTCAAAAATCGTATTATTTTAATTCCGTTGATATACATATTTTTAACATTTTAATGCAGACCTTTTAATCTGAAACTCTTTTATCATCTAAGGTGATTTTTATTAACTACGTATATACATCTCCTTTTGCTTAAGATTATATTTTTTGTCTTTTTTATATCTTGATCCCTACCTCTACCCCTTTTCGTTCTAATTATATTTACGTTATTTTGTTTTCCTTTATCTTCATTTTTATCTTTAAACTCTATCGATAACAAAATCGATAGTAACATCCAACAAAACACCGATAAGAAAGCCAATAAAAATATCGATAACAAAATCGAAGACAAATTCGTTGAAAATATTGATAGCGAAATCGAAAAATAATTGATAACAAATCAATAATAACAATCGATAACAAAATCGATAAAAATATCGATAGCAAAATCGACAAATAATCGATAACAATATCGATAAAAATATTGATAACAAAATTCGATAAAAATATCGATAAAAAATCGTTAAAAATATCGATTTCAAAATCGATGAAAAAAGGATGAAAATATCGATTATTACATCGATGTTCCGAAAATATCGATAGAAAACCCTATAAAAAAATCGATAAAAATATCGCTAACAAAACCGATAAAAATATCGATTATTATATCCGTGTCCGTGTCGTTAAAAATATTGATTACAAAATCGATAAAAAAATCTATAAAAATAGCAATAACAAAATCGATAGAAATATCTATTATTATATCGACAAGTTCAGAAAATATCGATAGCGAAATCGATAAAAATATCGATAAAAATGTCGATAAAAATATCGATTATTTTATCGATAAGTCTCCAGAATCCCGAAAATCTCTAAAATCCCAAAATAGTTCCTAGATTGCGTCTCTGTGTCTCCATCTATATCCTCTTTTCTATAATTATCTTTATTTTAATCTTTCTTCCTCTATCTTCATCTTTACTTTTATCAGTATCCTATCCTCATATTTTTCTTTAAATTTATCTTTGTTTTTACTTTTATGTTTATCATTTTCTTCATCTACATCTTCCCTTTCACCTTTGCCCTTATATGCGCATATAAGTAAAGTGTTTAAATTTACCGTGGCCTTCATTCTTGCCTTTATATTTACGTTTCTTTGTTGTTGTTTTTATTTTTACCTTTGCCTTTATCGTTTTCTTTATCTATGTACCTATTCACCTTTACTTTCATTCCTGTATTGGTCTTTATCTAAGTCTTATTTTTGTAATCTTTTATTAGCACATTTTTGTTAAATTAATACCATTTGCATACATTTCAGAAGCACTTGTTTCAGCCCCAACCATTTCCGTGTGCAATTTCCGTTGAATTCGCCAATTTAATCCCAACCAACCAACCGCAGCTAAAGAAGTTTCACTTCAAAAATCGATTCTTGGAGGTATTTTTAAATCCGCCCAGCTCACATAACTAAATCTAAATATTTTTCAAAATATTTAAAGCACTATAATACCGGTGAACAAACCGTATCGTTCTTTTTTTTGGCATGCTGATGAGGTACCCTAATGTACATAAATACCTACATATATGTGTGTGTAGTTGATTGTTTGTATTTTGTTGGCACTTTTTAGTTAATTTTTCCGATTCCCAATGCAATTCGGAGTGTGCAACGTATGGACGGACGCCTGCGTGTGGCAGTCATGTCGTATACGTAACTTTTATTTAATGTCGAGGTTTCACTAACATACCCACATAGCAAATGTTTACATACTACATATGTGTACATATGTATGTATATTTGGGTTAACCCATTTTATATTTTAGCAATTTGCTTGCATGTGTGTCTGTTTGTATAAATGTGTGCGAATATTTTTTGTTTTCTGTTGCATTATTTAGTTGGCTGCTAATATTTTCTCGCCTATTTCTCGCATCATTGCATGTGACGCGTGACGCTTTGCGCGCACTTGAGTCAATATTTAAGTATGCACATACATACATACATATAAACGTACATATGTATGTATGTTAAATGCATTTCCTTACTTTCGTTCGTAGCAGTGTGCGGTTTCATGCCCTATTGTGTGCATCTGTTCGCTCGTACAAGCTTTTGGGGTTTTTGCAATCGTATTTTTAATTTTTTTTTTCCGCCTGCTCTTACATTTTATGTTTATGCTTTCCGCGTGTGTGTTATGTGTGAATATGTATGTGTAGAATGCTGCTTCTGAAAAAATGTGAGTCAAAAGCGGCCCCGTGGCACAAAAACACGTCGCCGAGAGTTTGAGGACAGTAATGAGCTTAACATACTTATGTATGTATGTGTGTTTTCATAAAAATATACAGTGGCTCAAACAAGTGTTCACATGTTGACTTTTTTATAAAAACAATGTTTTTCAAGTAATTTTTTTGTTGTTATTTTTCTATAAAAATATTTTCTATGCATTTACAAAAACCATATATCGATGGCTGAGTGGAAGATCGACCTATCTCGGCAGCCAGTTCAAAAACGCCCTATCTCAGAAAATTTTTCAACAAAGTCCTATTTCAGAATTCGGTTGAAGAACGCCTCAGAATTCGGTTCAAAAACGCCCTATCTTAGCTGCAGGTTCAAACACGCCCTATATCAGCACATTTTTAGAAATAATAGACTCGTCGTACTTTTAAGAATTTTGGCTATAATATTTAGTTTATTTTATGTTTAATATTTTTTTTTATAAAAGCCTAGGTAGTTATACAACAATCATCATATAAATCCGCTTTTCAAACTTTGAACAAAATATATAAAAATTAGATACATTTTCAACAAATTTTCAAAATTTTATTCATAACTTTTAGAAAAATTCTTGGAATGGAATTTTGTAGCCCATTCAATTTTACAAATTTAAAAACTGCATACCAAAAATTTTTCTAAAAATTCTGAATAAAAAGTTTGAAAATTTGTCGAATTTTTATAATTTTTGTATAAACTTTGAAAAGTGGATTTATATGATTTTTGTTGTATAACTAGCCAGACTTTTATAAAAAAAATTAAACATAAAAGAAACCATGGAAATATAGCCAAAACTCTTCAAAGTAAGGCGAGCCTATTACTTTTGCCGCCAGTGTACATATGTAAATCAAAAATTCGACAAATTCGCATCAAAATTTTTACATGCACACCTACGTGTTCATCTCGCCAAAGAGAAGGTTCATACATAGATAGGTTTAAAGAGAGTTACCACCTGTTTAAAAAGTTAAATTAAATTAAATTAATAGAATTGATCAAATATCGCTATACGGGTGTCAGAAGGCAAAGGGTTTAAGACAGCTCATTAAAAATAAATATTTTTTGAAGAGGGTTGCCACCTGTTGGAAAAATAAAAATCCCTTAACTTGATTAGATAAGAGACATATTGCAAAATAGGTAGGAAACGAAACAGATTTAAAAAAACTCACCTTCCAAAATATTTTTAAGAAGGTTGCCATCTGTTTGAATTCGATTCCCATATTTGTTAAGTCGTTCTGTTCAGCAGATCTTTCATTAAGGGCGAGTTTTTCAAATTTTTTTTTCTGTTTTATTTATTGCAAAATACTACGAAATTATTTTGCCTTTTGATTTCCAAATTGAGGCTATATAAATTTTTAGCAGTCATTTCTGACTAACAGTAAATGTTATTATAGAGAAAATATGTAAAATAAACCAGTTTTACAAAATTTTTCTTAAAAATGTCTCTTTTGAAAGGTGATATTTGGGGCTATATATTTAAAAAAGTCGAAAAATAAAAAATTTGAAGAACTTAAAAAGAAGTATATTTTGCAAACTCTGAATTAAAAAAAAAAAATAATAATTAAATGCCAATTGTTTGACATAACCTTGCAAAAAATTTTTTTTCAAGTTTCAAAAATTCACATCTTTCAAAAAATTGCCACCCTAAAAAATTTGCGGATCTTTTAAAACTCGAGCCAAAATTTTTTATAAGTTTTTGGTTTTCGGATTTTTTCATTTCACAATTTTGTAAATTTTTGTATTTTTTCGGATTTTTCAATATATTGTTTATAGTCCCAAATATCACATTTAAAACGAGATCATAACCATTTCAGTAGATATAATAGTTCTTGAGATATTAAAAAAAAAAACTAACAAAATCCTGGAAGCTGTGAAATTTAGAATTTTGTATAACTTTCGAAAATTAAAATTCAGATTTTTTTTCTTTGGCAGAACTTTGTTATAGGATAAAAGAACAGTTCTGAGCAAAATTCATCCAAATCAAAAATGGTCGATTCCCAACATTGGTCGATTTGACATGGATTGACCCAATTATTTGTATGTAGGTCTTTGAAGAAAATAAATATGTTTGAATTGTGTAAATGTATGCTTATTTATACATATATACGTACATGTAAAATATTTGAATCTTTGACTTACCAATTACATATGTATGTACATACATTTTCTCGTATTTATACCACATTTTGGGTGGTAGCATGCTAATGCCTAGATATCTACATATACGAGTACATCATACATATGTATGTAAATGTGCTTGTTACCCATGTATAATGCACATCTTTATAATAGATTACGAAAATATTTACCATTACCCTACAGTTATCGATGCATCTAGCAGAGAAATCATTGAGTTCTTCTAGTAAGTTACCCCAAAAGCCAATTCTTCATCAACCTGCCTAGGGGGACACCACAAGTGCGCCACTTAAATTCAACACAGTTGCTGCATAATCGGCTTTGTCGGCCTAACCTCCCTTCATGCTTACCAACTACATGGTACCACCAACGTCCACCATATACACATACATATGTATACTCGTAGATATAAGTATGTAATTGATTCCCTTGGCAGCTTGTCATTGAGTGAAGATTTTAATATTTTCGATTTTTTTGCTATTCACATACATATTTTGTTGTGTTTCAAGTGCAATCAGATATCTATGTACATATAAGATACTAGTATAAAACTATATAATCGGTCGGTGTTAGACCAACGCACGATTCTTTCTACATACATACTTAGAGATGTATTCAGGTTTGTGTGTGTGCAGACACTTAAGTACATAAATATGTACTAAACAACAGCTGCTGTAGCGCGCTGATGATGATGATGATACCACACTACAAACAACAACATACATACATACATATGTATGTGCATTAGTGTGGTAAAGAAAAAAAAAACCGAGATAGGGTTTGGGCACCTTTTAAAAATTTCCTCTTCCCGAAAGAGGTGCTGGTACCAAACTTTAAGTTTCTTAAGTTAAGTATAAATTTAGAGGATGCTCATGATGCTCATATTTTATTCTAGAGGTATTACATATGTACATACAGTGACTCAAACAAATGACCACGTGTTGGTTTTCTTCAAATATTTGTAATGTTTTTCGCGTTAAAATTTTTTTTTGTTGTTTTTATATAAAAATATCGCCGTTTAAATCACAGTTTCAAACTTTATACAAAATTTAGGAAAAAGTCAAAAAATTTTCCGTTTTATAGCCCATACAGTTTTAGTCTAATGCATGCAAGTTTCAAACGACTAAAAAATCGTGTTGATTTTTGAGATTTTTTTTTTTTTTGGTGACGAACTTTTGCACTGTTTTTCATATAAGTATGAATTTCTTAAGAAATAAAACGCGTCAGACCGTCAGCAACAAAATTTCAAAATATCAACGCAAGTTTTTGTAAATTGCGCTTATTATATTAAAAACCCGAAAAAGTAGACTACAAAAATAATTCTCAAAAATCAATGCAATTTTTTAGCCGTTTGAAACTTGCCCTTCTTCATTAGACCAAAATTGTATGGGCTATAAAACTGCATACCCAAAAATCTTCTAAAAGTTCACCATAGAAAGTTAAAATTTTGATGAAAATTTTTGAATTTTCCTGAATTTTGTATAAAGTTTGAAACTGTGATTTACACGGGTTTGACGATATTTTTAGATAAAAATAATAACAAAAAAATTTAACGCGAAAATCATTACGAATATTTGAAGAAAATCCACACGTGGTCATTTGTTTGAGTCACTGTACTTTAATCAAATAATTGGTTGAGCAACTTAAGAACCTTTCAAATTTAAATTATCTAAAAAAATATCACAATCACCAATATTTTTGCCAGTTTAACAGCGAACCAGCAGCACATTTCAAGGTCATTGAACACCCTGTATTGGATACAGTAGAAAATTGGAAGTTGGTATAGATATCGCAAATATCAAAAGGAAAAAACTATGCGGGTGCCTCGTTTTCGAGGATGTCATTTTTTTCCCCCATACAAAAATTGGACCACTCTAATGTGCACATGTACATATGTTCGATGGCGGCACCATCACTAAATATATACATATGTATGTACTTACATTATAGTTGCCGCCAAGTTTGGCGTCGATGATGCCTTCAGTAGCGTTTATTGAATCAAAAGATGATTCAGTTTGTTTATTTGTGCCAGTGACGTCTACCCTTGCCTGTTAGCTAGCTAGCTCGCTCGTTCGCTTGGTCCCTGCGCACAGCACTCACCGCATATCTTAACCCTGCCTTGCTTTGTGAATGATTTAATTGGCAACGTCTGTGTGCGAATATTAGATAGATTCAAGTGCTTAATCGTTTTCGTTCGATGTGAGTGCCACTCATAGATACCCGTTGGGCCCTCCCTCCCCCCCAAACACTTCCCACTTTCGTAAGTGTGCCACAGACGTCGTTGCCGCCGCTGCAATCATATTTCTTGCCCATTCAGTATGCGAGTATTTCATAGTTCAGTTGGCAAATGTGAAAGAGCGCAATTGGGGTTTTGAAATTTTATTCGGTAGCTAAGAGTGGACAAGACAATTAGAAAAAAAATAAAATATTTGCACACAAATACTTTTTATTCGCGCATTGTACAACTGCTGGCGTATTGAATTTTTAGCTGTACGACTAAGTATATTCCAATAACCAATATTCGTATCTTTTCAATTAATCTCTACTGTAGTCAATTTTGGCCTTACATTCACTCAACTCTGCATTTGACTATCTATTCTTTTCAGCTCCTTAATAAAATACACATAACACATTACAATTGAAACGGTATGGTGAAAATGGAATCCACAGAAGAACAGGATCGAAAGTTAGTACTGGAGTTTTGTCATTTGCTCGAAAAATCAAAGCAACTGTTCAATGGCCTCAGGTAAGTGAAATTATTGCAATTATTTACATATATTAATTTATGGAAATACAATTTTTTGTGTTTTTTTTTTTTTTATAAAACAACACAGAGACCTGCCACAATATGGACATAGACAGTGGCAGGCGTATTTCGGGCGTACATTTGACGTGTATACGAAATTATGGAAATTCCAACAACAGCATCGCATGGTATTGGACTCGAAATACGGACTGAAGCGTTGGCAAATTGGCGAAATTGCAAGCAAAATTGGACAGCTTTATTATCATTACTAGTAAGTACCAATGTATGTATGCAAGTATTGAAATACTAAGATTACTGAGATTAATTAGGAATATGAAAATTCTTAATTCCATAAGTTCATCGGATGGAAATTGAAAGAGATTTTAGATAGATGCTGTTTAGTTAATTGCTCTTCTACCTAGCGTTCGCTAAGAAGCCTAGTGGGGCACTGGGCAGAAAGGTAAAGTTTGTATACCAATTTTGGTGTCAGCTACCCTCCAGTAACCTGGTTATATGTTTTAGAGAAAAAGCTAATAGTCAAATACCCTAATAGAAACTCTCTCAATAAACTAACTTTACTAAGTAAAATCTTGCTATTACCAGCAGAAATCACCCGGCCCCGAAATTAACATCTTAATGCAAGTTGGGAACCTAAAGGAAAGAATCGTTATTGAAATAAGTGAAGCGGTTCCTTTTCTATGCCAGTGCTCTACCCTCTAAAGAAAATGCCTCAAATTTCTTGGGGGACCAGTGCTTCGATAGCTTAGAGTAAACCTCAATAGTGGGTCTGATAGCAGATCGCAAGAAAATCAGGATGGTTCAAGCAGAAATTAGGGATGGGGAAACCCTCTTTTGGGCATCACAATGGGTTTATGCGGCCTACGAGTGAACCTATTCTAACCTATGTACATAAATATATGCATACTAGTGAACCCGCTTAAGGCGTGTCGCACAGGGGTCAAATTTCAGATTACCTATGAAGACGTCTTAACCGAATCCCGTCGGGACCAAATTTTATATGTGGTATCTTCGACTATGGTAGTATCAATTTTGGGTATTAGATGAGAAAAAAATTAATTTTAATATTTTGAGTCTCCATAGAGCAATCAGAACTTTGCCCCCTGTGCGACACGCCTTAATCGTCTCTAATCGGGACCAAAATTTGTATGTGATATTTGTGACCATGGTATTACCGATTGAGGGGATGAGACTGAAAAATTCGTTTATTTGATTTTTAAGGACAATCCTAATGTAGTTATATGGAAGATAAATACGGTCTTTGAATATTTTTTACGCACATTATAAAAAACGACAAATTTTGAATTAATACACCTTTGAAGAAATTGTGTGATTATAGCTTTCGTTGACACCCATATTGTAGTATTTAGTTAATCTTATAAATTTAATTGAATTAAATTTATCAAATAGATGGCAACATGCTAAAAATATTTTCGAGAGTAAACTTTCTTTTACCTCTTTAGTTTGATACCCATATTGTAATATTTCGTCGTTTAAAGTATAAAACCGCGTATCAACAAAATGCAAAACCGCGTATGTGATTTAATTATTTTCTAGAGAATAAAAACTCTTATTTTTTCAAAATTGTTCTCTCGCATTTATGCTTAGTATATTTCAGGACGAATGGATAAGGATTGAGCCAAGAGCTTGTGCGGTTTTGTACTTTAAACGACTATTTATTTTATCTTATCAATTTAATTAAAGTAAATTTTCAGAACAGGTGGCAACCGTGCTCAAAAGAATATTTGGTTGAAAGCTCTCTTAAAGCACTTCTTAATACCAATATTGTAGTATTTGATTTATCTTATCAATTTAATTAAATACAATATTCCAAAGAGCTGGCAACCCTGCAAAAAAATATTTTCGTTCCTAAGCCTTTTTAAACGTCTTTAGTTTACTACCCTTAGTGTAATATTTATTTTAACTCATCAATTTAAATGAATTAAATCATTCAAGCAGGTGGCCTGCCCTTCTCAAAAATATCTGCGGCTGTAAGCCTTCTTAAACTTCTTTCTTTTGACACCCATTTGCTTCCTTTAGCTTATAAATTTACTTAAACTGAAATATTCAAACTGGTGGCAGCTCCCTAAATTTTTTTCTTTTCAAACCATCCGGATATTATAGCGAACAAGAAAAGTGGTCAGATCGGTCAAGATTATTGCCCACCAAACAAACGAATTTCTCATTTACATATATACAGGGTGTCCTAGACCACTCGTCCAGCCGTCTAAAATGGAGGGAATTTTTGTTTTTTATTGAAAAATGCAAAAATATGAGCTACCAAATCAGGGATGCTCTGACATTCGGTTTCGACCGGAACTGGGTTAAACTGATTTTCTTAAACTAAACTTATATGTTTTTACTTTAACTTTTAAAAAAGTATAAAAGAACAATTGTTTGAGAGATTTTTCGAAACTTTAAGGCTTAATATTATCCGATCGGAAAACGGCCTTTTACTTTTTTACCGACTTCAATGCCTATGAAGATTCTTCTGACGTCACATTGTTCATATATATATTTTCTTTTTTCTCGCCTTACAGCTTAAGAACCAGCGAAACGAACTACCTGAATGAAGCTTATCAATTTTATGCAGCGATTAGAGGTAGAGCATATTATTCGCGTGCGATCAAGGAGGATCGGCCCGATTTAATGGTGAAAAAGTTGCGCTATTATGCGCGATTTATTGTTGTTTGTTTGCTGTTGAAGAAAATGAAGCTGGTTCGTGAGTTAGTGACGGAGCTGGAAAAACAAATACAGGAATACACAACAACGTAAGTAAATAAATACAACAAAAAAACCAAAACTTTAGTAAAGTGAAAAAAACAAAATTAATTCAATTTAAATTGAAATTTTCATTGCAGTTACGAGCCAGAAGACCATTTAGAATGGTCATTAGTTTTAGAAGAGATAAAAGGTTTTATAAAAGCTGAAGCTGCCGTGGCTGTTCTTCATGCGGATTCCAATCCCATCATACTTTCACACAGGTGAGGTCAAAAGCAAAATTATACACGGACGCCGTGAAAACGCCGTCGCCGTCGCCCGTGCTTTCTGTGGGAGGAAATAGAATTTAATTAAACCTAAAGAAAAGAACTAATTTACTAACTAACTAACTAAAAAAAAAAAAAATTTAAATTACGTGTTGAATTGTACATATTTATTTTGGGAGGTACTCTGGTTACAAATTTAGTTCGGATTTAATTTGATTTCGATACATTTTATTTGATATAATTAGTTAAGTTAATAACTTTATAATATGATTATGGAAAATATTTTTGTTTGATTTAATGTTAAAACGATATTTATATATACATAGGTTATTGTGCTTATCACAGAAGACTTGAAACATCCGAAACAATCATATAACAACATCAATGTCATCAACGCATTCATTAGTCATACATATTTACATTGTCGTACATTCTTACACGAGCGCTCATTTAGGGTCACGAATCAACACTCATGACTCATGATTCACTGATCGATCATTAACTCATCCAAAAAACTCCGTACAGTTCATGCGAGCTTTTTTGTTGTTGTCATAGGTTGTCACTTTTTTACAAAACGCTAAATTTCACTGGCAATATTTCTTCGCTTATTTTGCAACTTTTTTTTGCAGTTTGACAATTGTGTTGCTGATGACATTGTTGTTGTTATTATTATTGTTATGTTAACTCCATCTCACCGATCAACGCGTCTCACTTGCACGCACACACACATGTCAGTCAGTTGATCAGTCTAACCACCAGCTCACATCTCACACTCTCCAGCAAATCCCTTCACCAAAAAAAAAAAAAATTATTTATGAAAAAAAAACAGAAAAAATATTCATATGCGCACTGCGTAACGCACAGCGCGACACGCTTACCACATACATACATCACACTCATCACAACCACAACCACCTTCACCTCCGCTACCAACCACCAACCACCAAACACCAACCACCCACCACCCACCACCCTCCATACACCATTTATAGCATCACATTCTCAATTCTTCTGTGAAAGCACGGGCCCACACCGCCGTCTCTTTAGAATAGCTTGACTTCACCAACTGATATTCAGTGGTTCCGGTTCTAGGTTATCGCCGCTAACGACGCCACCGTGTGAACGTTCGCCCCACATGACGTTGAGCCTGCAGGAGATACTCATTGTAGGTTCGGCGTGCGAGCAGGCGAAGTTCTCCGAGTTAACAATGGACATGTTTAGGTAAAGTTAAAACGCCAATGATTTATTTACTTGCGCTTTTATCATCTACATACATATTTAGTATTAATTNCCGAGTTAACAATGGACATGTTTAGGTAAAGTTAAAACGCCAATGATTTACTTGCTTGCGCTTTTATCATCTACATACTTAGTATTAATAATATCGCCTTGTATTTTTGCAGAATGTTACAAACACTCGAACGAGAACCAACGGAATCAACACATCCGATGAGCATCACACATGGCATGCACGGGCACGATGCCAGCCCGGCTGCCAGCCGCATACCACCATATGGTGTTCCAGGTTCTAAGGGTTACTTAGAAAATGGCCGTCATTATCGAGACAATCCTCACAAATATTTACTATACAAGCCTTCTATTAGTCAACTTCTGGTGTTCTTAGCTAGTGGATTTAAAGAATTGCCTCCAGGAGGCGCATTACTCTTATATATGTCAGCTGATGGTTGTTTCTCGACTACAAAGCATCCAGAGGATTGTAAGTATTTACATAAGTATGTACTTGGATTTAGTATAGCTGGAGCTATATACACATTAGAATCGTCCTTAAATATATCAACATCATGAGGCACCCCTTTATTTTGTTCTACCCGCTTGAAAGCGAGCAAATGTTAGAAGGCAAATTCTCAGCAATGGCTTGTGTGCTGGGCGTGGGACCCGCCACGAAAAAAACTTCCCATGAAAATCTCAAAATTGGCACAGATGAGTAGTCTTTCCAGCAAAAAACAAAAAAAAAAAATTCCCCTACCACTTGGGGGTGGGGGTGCCGATCGATAAGTAGTCAAAAGAGCTTTTTTTCTTCTTAAGCTGAGCAAGCCCTAACTCTCGATGATGAGGAGAGTCCTAATGGATCATTTGCTAAATACTTGGCTATCTACGAGTTGTACATACTTACGCATTCAAGCGATTCAATGCGTGAGACTGTGCTTATGTCCTCCGCCAGCCTACAGAACCTGCCGTCCATCTCGTTAAAAAGTTCCAGATATCCCGTGGTAGCTCTTAGGACCTCTAAGAACTAAAGTTAAACAGTCGTTTAGAGATTCCACGAGAGGATACCATTGGAGCTGTGTTGTGTATCCCTTGTATGTGTTGTGAAGCCCCTTAGAATGGCTGAGACCACGCAGACTTCTTTAAACCCTTATGAGCTGGAATACACCAAAAGTTAACCTTTTTAAGGGCTTCTAGTTTCTTCAGTACTCTTTTTTTAACATGCTGATATGTAGTTTTGACACGATTTTACGTAAGTCTAAGGCTCGCCATGTTGTCTGTCTGCACAACATGATATTTATTGCGGTCCAGTTAAACCTTCAATGAAAGACGAAACTTTCCATCTGGAATATGGTTGTGTATGCCATTTCTGAAATCTAGGTCCTAATACGCTGACCCCAGTACTTCTATCGTCAGACTTGGAACCATCAGTGTACCGGCTTGGAATCCTTCGCTGGTTATCACCTTACAAGGGTCCCTTTCAGGAGGGAACGTATTTTAGGGTCTGATAAAGGATAACTGCGGCAGCATTGCGCCTTTGTAATTTCGGTTAGGAGGAGATTGCTGCAACAGTTGCGAACTCAACTATCATGAACAGACTTCCAACAACGTCGTGGCTGTTCTTTGTTTCAAGGATGACTTATGTGCATATGTATATCTTGACGACAATGGATACTTTCCGAGAGTAGCATTAGCATCGAAATATCCCAACTTTTCTTGAATGTCTCCTAACTAACGAAATAGTGAAATATCCTAGCTTCGTTGTTACATCAGACCTTTCCGTTCCTACATACCTATCCCCCGGAAAAGCTAAAGAGTGTGTTACCCCATGGCTATGGTTAGCTAAAATATGCTCGCATGATGGAGCTCTGTTGAGCCAAATAAAAACAAATGCCGCGATGCAACTTGAGCCATGAGATGGCCTCTGACATGCCAGAGAGGAAGTTGATGATGTTCTGCTTTTCTTTTTGGGAGCGTTTGGACTTCGTAGGCGATATAAAAGGGTGGTCGTAAGAGTGGCATTCGGCAGGTGTGAAGCCTAGATTACTATATCGAAGGCTGAGTGGAAGATCGCCCCATTTCGGCTGCCGATCCGAAACAAAAAAATTAGGTTGAAGAAAGCCCTATNTATTGAGATATAAAAACAAAAAAAAAAAATGTATACGAACAAAAATGGTGGGTAGGCACTGCAACTAAATGGTGCATGTTTTTAGGCGCGCCTCCTATTCTTTTGGAGATTTCTGGCGACCAAAATTAGCGATAGCGAATGTTGGGATCCGGTTGCTGCTGACCACGCAAGCTGAGTATAGTTTAAAATGGCTCACCATTCGCCTTATATGACTACATACTATAGGAGGAGAATTTCTGCATCAAAAATTAAATTTTTGAAAAAATGTCGCTTCCCTTCATTGGGATGGTTAGGGTTCGATATGATAAAAATAAATAATTTTTCCATTACATAATAACTAAATACACTTTTCACAATTCGTTTGCAGATGGTTATGAATTGGGTGGCCTTGCTACGAGCGTCAAGCGTGATGGCGTCGAAGGCGGTGGCATTGCATGTCGAGGGAAATCCTACAAGGAGAATCATTGCCTCTATCCCGGCGATTTGTATCCCTTCACACGAAGACCAATGTTCATTATCATCGATTCGGATAATTCATTTGTCTTTCAACACATCCCTCGGTACTTTGGACAACCGTTAGTCATACTAATGTCACCGCAAGATGTGCCGCCCGCATTTCAAGGTAACTTTTTTCGGACGCAATTGATTTAGTAGTAAATCAACTCTTTCTTGTTTTTTTGTTTTGTTTTTTGTATTTCCTCCAAAACACAGCTGATGTGCAACATCATGGTTCGCTATTCACCTTGTTCCTGCATTCTCCACTAACGGCGCTCTGCTACATTTGCAATGTGGGCGATGTGCCAATACACCATTGGGAGCGCTGCCAATCGCATGTAGACCGATTCATAACAGAGGCATCAAGACTTGTGACGCGTTGTCGCATCGATGAAATCGAGCAGGGCATAGGATTTATAGGTGCGTGCAAAGTACCATTATTTTTCGTTTATTTAACTTTTGACACTTTACTATTTATATATACTATAGACTCATCGTACGTGCAATTCTTCGGCGATGACTTTTTACGTACGCTAATTTTACGTTTCGTCTTCTGTGATGTTGTACTGAGATTGCATCGTGGCTTTCGTGGACGTCATATGAGACCACGATGCGAGCCACCATTGCCATCCAATGAGTTACTGGAGCATCCATCATTGTCGCATATAATATTCCAATTAGCGTCGGGGCTCGATGTGCGCGGCCATTTCTCCGATGGACCCGAATGCGACTGATGATTTCTTAGTAATAATAAGTCTTGTAAAAATATTTATTATTTAAATTTACTTGTAGTACATAAAATAGTTATTAGTACTTGTACAGCAATAGTAAATGGAATGGGAAAAGAAAAAGGAAAGCAGGCGCGTGTGGAGTGTCGAGTAATTGTAAAATTATTAGGAATGGATATAAAATTGAAAGCAAAATTAGTAAATTTATTAATTATGATATTTATTATAATAAAATTATTATTACCATTTTCTATAAAAAATATATATTAGTATTTATATTTATTTCTTTTCTGCTTAGTATGGGTTCAATAATTACTTTTTTACGTACATACATACATCATACAAAATGCTTAGGCACTTAAGTAAATTATAAAAAGGAAGGCAAGCAAATATAAAATCAAGAATAGCAATTGTAATAAAAAATATGTAAATTATTTTATTTCTTTTTCGCTTAAATTATAATAAATTGTAGATATGTATGTATACTTTAACGATTATGACAGCTAACAAATTTTACAACTTTGCGAAAGGTAATCGATAATATTAATACTACATTATAGTTTAAAGCTAAAAAATTTAGCTGAGCTTCAAATGATGCAGAATATCATGAAAAGAAAGTCTCGAAGACATTTACATACATGCATACATATATAAATATAAAATTACATACATACATGCATATATAGTATAGATATGTAAATCGCTGAAAAAATGTTAAGCTAAAAACAGAAAATTATCAGAAGTACATTTATGCTTTGAAAAAAAGAAGGTATTTAAAAATTCTCTTTTTTTAATTGCTGTGCTTAAATGACTTTAAAGTGATCTATACTACATACATATAATTAGACTTGGTTTTAATACAAACACAAAGCATATTTAGACAAAAAAAAAATCACATTAGGGTGCCTCGGATTTTTTTATGTTTATAAAATTCGATTTTGTCGACTAGGTTAGCTGCGGTCACCCAAAAGAATCTGCGTAGTGTTTCTAGATACATTCACGACCATTTTAATTTATAAAATCGATAGTTTGATTTCAAATTTAAATTTTTTTATCTAAATTATCATTTAACCCATACCAATCACTTAACACGTCGCTATGGCATCCATGACAGTAGTCATTTAAGCACAGCAATCGCTGTTGTTGCGTCCCGGTGTATGAGTGTAGAAGCTTTAAATATTAAGGATGCCCATAGGTATGGCATCCAATGCTGTTAGTTAAGATGAAGCTTTAAAAGCTGCAATTTATTCAGTTAAGTACTTAAATATGTATCTATTGTTCTCTACCTCTTATTTAATACATACTAGTCTTTCTGCCACTCAAAAGGCAAGCCGAACGAATGTCCTTAATGCTCATGACTGGCCATACAATATACAACAGTTGAACACCGAAATGATATATGTAGTTCGATAAAAGTATAACGAAAATTATCAGAAAAAAAAAAAAAATAATAATAAAAAAAGCTGAAAGAAATTTAAAAAGTTTAATTTAGTTCACTTTCTTTACGCAAATAAAAAAATATTATGCATTAAAACTTATTTAATAAATAAAAGAAAAAAGAAAATATGATAACTAAATAAAAAAAAAAAATAAAATCGAGACCAAAAAACTCAAGACGCAAACTGTATTTTTACTATATAAAAAAAAAAACGCAGTAGGGTTTGTGTGATTAGCCACACGGCAAGGGCGATTTATGTGTAAAATTGAATGCGACAGATACGTTGATGAGACGAGACGATAATATTACATAAAAAAATAAAAAAAAATAAATTCATTTTATAATATATTTTTGCGGAAAAAAATTTTATACGATGCAATGAA
Organism: Rhagoletis zephyria; assembly: GCF_001687245.7. Classification (NCBI taxonomy): domain Eukaryota; kingdom Metazoa; phylum Arthropoda; class Insecta; order Diptera; family Tephritidae; genus Rhagoletis; species Rhagoletis zephyria. The sequence continues at coordinate 19,851 of NW_016161392.1, forward strand.
AACAAAAATAAATATATGCAAACAAAAAACCCCCAAAAAAACTATAAATTTAAATTACGATATAATTAATAGCATATACATTAATACTTATAAAATATATATATATATATAAATAATAACTTTATACTTATGCATTATGAGACATACATATATACAGAAAAAGGAAGTGACAGCAGCAAAGCAAATCAATAGCAGTAAACAAATGAGCAGTGTAAAAACGGGGAAAGACGAATACATACATACATACATACGACATAATGAAAATTAAATAGCTTAAATAACTATGATAAATATGTATTGGAAGCCATTAAGACGTTGCATAACAAAGACCATAGCAGAAGTTCGAACAACACACGCAAGAAGTAGTAGTATGTACGATTATCCGAGTATTTCCAATGATATGGAGAATTGTGGGGGATGATAATTGAAAAGAATATTGTGAATATATATGTACATACGAGTGCATATGTATTTTTTAAATTAAAAACACTTTCCTATGCTTTTTTCATAAATGTATTGTAAATTTCCGCAATGCGACTGAGGGAAGATGTTTCATTAACTATTTGGCTTAGTACTCGTACAATATTAAAAAAAAAAGACCTTGATTGATTTAAAAAATTTCACACATACAAAAATAATTTTTACTTTTTTCGTGTTAGAGTTTCCTGAACCGATCCCACTCGGAAAGTGGGTAAAAGTGATGCCAACCAAGGGAGAACTCCCATTTTTTTTGCGTTATAATCTCTGTGTTCGTATGGAAGAGTAGCTTATGTCGAAAGGCTGGCTTTATTATAAATCGGCATTCGCAGCATATGATTGCGAATGATTTACGGGCGCTAAGCCGTTAAACAACTTTTAGCAAATAAACGTGCAAGAAATAGTTCCGATACTAGCAAGTCAATATTCTTTTTAAGTCTCATCAAAAAATTCCTTGTCGTTTAAAAAATAAAGGGAATGCCGCATTATACTAAAGCCGGCCTTTCGACATAAGCTACTTTTCCATACGAACACAGATATAATTATTTAATTTATTTAGCTATTTTTGAAGAAAGATATTTTTAACTATTTTGTTTGGCTATGAAACAAATTGTTTGGCTATTTTTAGCTATTTTTTTTTGAAGAATTTAGCTATAAGCCTAAAAATTTTCTGGCAACACTGATAGCGAAATTTTTCACTTTTTTCATGTTTTCGTTTGACGCTCTCTTTTCTCGTTTCGGTTTCGCCACCAAGCCATAATTTTTTTTTTTTATATTATATATCACAATTAATGATATTTGTTTTTTTTTAATAAAAAAAAAATTTGCATGAAGTACTTTAAATGTGTAGCAAAACTTGTTTCGAGGGAATTTTATTGAAAATAGGGGAATTAGCCCTAAGAGAGTTGGCATCCCTGGTAGGTAAGCACCTTACGAGGTAATCCATGTTTTCTTCCAGCTTTCAGTACCAAAATAGTCATCATGACCAATGTCATCTGCTAAATAGTAAAGCACAAAATGAACACCCCCGATGCCGCCTTACGTTGTCCGTTCCAAGTATTTAAAATGCCCGACTCGCGGTCCCTAAGATAATCTGGGACACTGAGAAAACTGTGGTTTCTCAGTTTTTCAGTGTAGAGAAATTTTTTCGAAGCATCGCAAAAAAAAACTCTCGATGTTTTGTTTTCCATATTCTATTATAATTTCCAAAGATTTATATATTTCGAGTTTAACCATAAAAAGTAGTAAATATTAATTAATATTTGAAGTTTATTTTTTGCCTCAAAAAAAAAAATTATTACTCTGGTTTTATTTTTTCTGACTAAAATAGTGATTATTTTCTAATTTTTATATTTTCGCTCAAATTTTTTGAATATTCAGGTCAACTGGTGGCGGTTGTATGGCCTTTTAAATTTTATAAATAAAAATTTTTATCTGTGCGAAAAATGAAAATTATAAAATAATCATTATTTGTGATCGCAAAAATAAAATCAAATTAAAATTTATGTTAAGCAAAAAAAATAATAAATAAAATAACACTAAAAAAAATCAAAATATCTTAAAATAATGTTCAAATAATGTTTTAAATTATTTTGCTTGCAATGATTACCATCCCTGGTTGTTAGCGTATAGATATTCTGCCGAAAACTGTCCAAAAATTTCCACGCCCATTTCTAGAAGATTCTTCAATTAAGGGGTTCGTCGCTTCAGACAAAAATCATCCCGAAAACACGATTTTTGACACCATGCTATATATACATACATATGTAAGTATATGTATGTACGGTTCATTGAGTTGCAGTAACAAATTGATAGAATTGTCACATTCATCAGTTTAGAAGACTATTTGAGCATAGCATTAGGCATGAATTTAAAATATTTGCCAGCGCACATCTTACCCTCAGTCCATTGTAAAATATATATTTATCTTGCTAGAAAATTTTGCCTAAGATTGCCAGACTCTTTATATATACTTACATAAATTTTTACCTACATATTATATATTGTAGTATACTGCAAAAACAGAATATATTTCAATTATAACATTTGGAGTTTCAATTATGTAATTATTCGCTTTGTTAAATGCCCGTTGTTTGTATGTATACCGATTGCGAACAAAAAAAAATTACAATTCCAAAAACTTAAATAGTTATACATACATATAATTGCAAAAACCAAACAAGTAAATAACCATTAAGTACTATCTTCCTTTTTCGAGAACCGCGCCCATAAGAGTTTCAAACTTTCCACCTACATTTGTTTAATCATTTTGAAACAAAAAAAAAAACAAAACAAAAAATATTTAAAAATATATTAAAGTAAATCAATTATAGAGAACAACTTAAAGTAATATTAAAAAATATACATACTTACATATACAGATATATTAGATTTTGTAATTAACTGGCGGATTATGGATGTGTAAGCCAAACTGGTTGGTTGGCGTTCATTGAATGAAGTCTTGGACTGGAAGCTGGTAAATAGTAATAGAGTACTTAATAAATAAATTCCAAAACGAAACTCGAAAAAATATCGAGAACTGCAAGAACAAACATTCAACATCTGCAGCCAAGCAAAAATAAAAGCAAAAGCAAAAGCAAAAGCAAAATAAACAATACTCTGCATTTAACCAACTAACGTACATATTGATATACGAAATCATTGCAAGCATTTACATACTTACATACATACTACATAGGTGCAACTATTTTCAGCAAGCAAACGAACAAGCAAACAAACAAACAAAAACAAACAAGTCCAATACAATGATACAGCTAGTTTCTTACGAATTGAAAATAAAATTTAAGCGCTTTCATCCATTTGTACCCGCCCCCCCCCGAAAATCTCTCAACCATCAATGCATACATACAAACAAAAATACGTAGTAGAAATTAGGAGTACACTGCCGTATTGGCCGGTCAAAGGCTCCCCCACTTAGTCACACACACATACATACATACTCACACACATGCAACATATACATATATAGGATAAAGTCAAAGATACAAAGCAGAATATTGCAAATACATAAAATGGTAAGGCCTAACTAAGAAGAACGAGTATCACATACATACATACATACATAGAAAAATAACAACAAATTGTTAATGCATTTAAAATGTCATAAGAGCAAAAGAGTGGGGTGGCATATGCATTTCTAGTACATACATATTATGTATTGTATGCATACATATACAATGCGCACTCTACATACATATTTACGTATTTATGTAGATATGTGTGTAACAAACATTACAAATTGCAACATCATTATCATGTTCATAATCATTAGCAAACAAAAAAAAAAAACAAAAACAAAAACAACAAAAAACAAATTGTAAGCGATAGAAAGATAGAAGATTTCTTAAAGCCACAAGCAAGTAAAACATATGTATTTATATGTAAGAAAAGGATGAAAATCTATTTGAATCGAATTCATAACTTGAAAAGCAACAACCACAAAAAAAATTGTAAACAATAATATATGAAAAATTATATACTTAATAATAATGAATACGGAAATGATAAAAGGTAAATAGCATAGCAAATCAAATAAATAAAAAACAGTAATAATACTACTTAATAATGAACAGCAAACGCAAAACAGCAAACAACAAAAAAAAGAAGANTGAAGTTTGTCCTTTAACAGGGCAATTCTGGCTAATGATGTTATCGTTTCTATCCAAAAATGTCGCCTTTTGATTGGCCCTTTCTCTTTTCCTGTTCGATTCCAAAATAAAGGCGAATGGTGAGAAAATTGTATGTTCTTTTCTTAAAATGTCACACTACTTTAAGGCAAAGGAGAGGAGAGATGGTTGCCCTTATAATCATCAGCTAGACATGGACGAGAAGGTCATTTTATAGCGTTGAGTGTAACATCAAACACATTTTGCACCGTGGAAGGACAACATTTTTTGGAAGAAACGAAATCAACACAAGATAGTGGAAAGTTTTTTGCAAGGGGAATTAATATAAGGTGGTAGCAGGAGAGCAAAAACACAAATTTACATTTATTTTGTTTTTGCTTTGGCGGCTTAAACTGTAAAAATCTGTAAGTGTGTGTGTGTAAATTCAAACAAAATTTTTCAATTTGACATTAGAAGCCGTAAGGCGAAACGCATACAGAAAATCAGCTGATCTAGTAACACCACCTTATATAAATTCGCCTTGGTTTTTTGTAAGACAATTGAAAGATAGTAGGCAAGATTGTTTGAAAGATTTTGTTAATTCTGGCACGAAAATCTTACAAAAAACCTTCTTTCCCAACTTTCATGGTAAAAAGCTTATCTGACAGAAAACACTTGTACATCATTTTGCTCTCGCTGCTCCAATAGTTGCAATGGCCGAGTAAGCAAAGCACTGGCATGAAAAATAAATATATATTTTTAATTAAATTTAATTTTTATAACCTTATTTTATTTCAGTTTCTTATTTTAATATGAATTTTAAATTTTATTGTTTTCAATTTTCAAATTTTATTTACTTTTTATTTATGTTTTTAAATTATATTAAATTTTTAGGATCTTAGTTTATTTTATCATTTATATATTTTTTCCGTTTTTGTTTCAATCTTTGGTTTTTATTAAATTTTTATTTTTTTTTGGAAATTTCAAATGATTTTTACAAATATTATTTTTCAATAAATTTTTTTAAATATAATTTGCTTTTAGTTCTTAGATTTTATTGTTTTAAAACAAAGTATTAATTTTTTTGCTATGTAATTTTTAGGAACTTATTATATTTTTTGCTTTTAATAATTTTTTTAATTAAATTTTCTTTTCATTGTTAGATAATATATACTATTTTAAAAAGAAAAAAAAAATATTTTTAACTTATTTAAATTTTTAGTAACCTATTTTATGTAGGTATATATTCCTTATTTAGTTAATGTTTTTTTTAATTGTAATTTTCTTGAATTCTTAGATTTTATTGTTTTAGAATCATATTTTTTGAATTTAATTAAATTTATAGAAACATACTCATTTATTTTTGCCTTTTTTGTTTTTATTTATTTCTATTTTTTAGATTTTATTTTCTTTAAAAGTTTGGTTTTTAATGTTTTAAAAGATAATACATACCTTTTCAGATTTTATTTAATTTTCAGTTGCCAGAAAACACTGAGGGCCGGTTGCTCAAAGCCTGTTTGACACTAATCATCGGTTAATATCATTAACGACGTTTTCGACTCCATGCATATAACACGGCGTCGGTAACTTCGATAACGATGTTTACCCTGGGATTAGTGTAAACCAGGCTTTGAGCAACCGGCCTTAAAGCATCTATGGGCGGAGAGAGCTTTCCAGTATACTATCCTCGTGTAGAGTCCTAATGACTTACAGTCGTATTCTCTCTTTGCATGTTAAAAGCGCCGTTAAAGTTTTCTTGATCCGGCTGATAGCATCTAGTCCGGAGGGTACGATAAGCAGCACTTTATACTTCTGTGGAGTGCCCCGGTTGACTGTGTTCCGGATTATAAAACGTCCTATTTCCGAACTCCGCAGATGAGCTGAGAGAGGTAGCTCTTGAGCCTGTGACATCAACTAGTACGGAACTGGGCTATGGTGCATCTAGTTTCCCTCGGCAAATCGGCTTCCTCAACATACATACGTGGGTGGGTGTCGACTGTTGAGAGCTTCGCTTCGTCAAACGGAATGGCCTAATGCCCATTCTGCACTCGTTTTGAGATGGATCGTTGTTGCAATTGTTTCCATGCTGGCATCTCACAAAGGACCGCTTCGATGCCAGGGTGTTGTGCTCTTTCAGCGCCACGGTCTGAATTTTATCGCGGAGATGATGCTTGGTCGACATGAGATGGCAACCTATAGCCATACGTAGAGCTGCTTTCTGGCAAGTTTGTAGACCTCGCCCCACTTTATGTCGTTCGTTCCTGCCGAATTTATTGGCGCTGCATAGTTTGCCATTTACCGGCCAACCGCTTTATAGATTGTGAGAAGGGTCTATTTGTCGGCTCTAAGGGGCTTGAGGATTTTGTTCCTGAAACGTAGTTAACTACAAGTGGCGAAGGTACGTGCTGAGGTGGAGAACGGTCTGTTGATCGTGAGTCCCACAATTTTTGGGTATTTTACCGCCACTGATGTACCCGTCTAGTTCTAGACAAATCTCCTTGATCCATATGGTGAAGAGTTGTAGCGGCTACTAAACCCCGCTCGAGTCGGCTCATCCATCTACGTTGTCGTTTGGTTGAGCTAAGGGAAGGCCCAGGAAATACACAACTTCGACAGGGGCAGTCGAAAGGGGCAGGAGCGTTAGCTGGGTGGGGTTTTGGCGGCATGCGAAGAGGTTGGGCACATCTTCATATACTCAGGTATGAGTTTATGAGTTATTGTGGTTCGGGTCTCCCGACGAGGCAGACAAACTTCTGTCCCGTCCACGTCAGGGGGTTGTGTGCCCAGAACTCGAAATCCACTCTCTGCGAAAGCCGTTTAGGGCCTGTCGGTATGGAGTAGGGTCTTATAACCCTGGACTTCGTCCGTCAGTACGTCGAGATGCCTCCTGACGTGCCTTGGCGAGGGCTCTTCTGCGAGCAGTTGTCTGTTTGGGTGCCCGCGTCTGTGGCATCCTACTAGGAACTGCTTGGCGAGCATTGTGTTATGCTCCATAATGGGGAGCATCTGCCTCGTCGTGCAGGTGGTGTTGGGGCGATATCAGAAGACATCCAGTCGCAGGCGGAAGTGCCGTGTTCTGGATAGTATGCAGCTTCGTCCACTGCGTCCTACTAGTCCCCGGCGCCCATACGGGCGCTGCATAATTGGAAACCGAACGGCCAATTGCCTTGTATGCTGCCAACAACGTTTCTTTGCCTTTGCCCCAAGCGCTGCCGGCCAGCGACTTGAGGACCTTGTTGCGGCTCTGTGCTCTGTACCCAATTGCGGTTGTATGCACCAAGAAGGAGAGCAGAATGCCGAAGGTAACTGCGAAGATTTTTAGGTTATTCACCGTCGGAATTAGTTCGCCATCGACGTGAATAAGCAGTTGCAGTGTGACCTCCTTCGTCCAGGTGGTAAATAAGGTTGCCGAGGATTTTGTAGGGGAGAGGGTTAGGCTCTTTGCGGTGAAGCAGCGAGAAAGCTCGGAAAGATAGGCGTTTACTTTCGAGCACAAGTCATCAATTCCGTTCTCAGACGCCATTATCGAGCAGTCGTCAGCGTAAGACACATTAGAGACTCCCTCTGGTGGTTGAGGGAGCTTTGAAATATAGAAATTAAACAATAGCAGGGATAGGACACCTCCCTGGGGTACCCCGCTTATATGGTTTCGAGGTAAGTGAATAAGTTTGTGTAATATCACTCGGTAGCTGTCAGGTTTGAGGTATAGCCAACGAAACATGAAGATATCGCTAATTTTAATAAAGAACTTTATTTTTTGATATATTTAAAGAATTTCGGGAATATTCGTAGTAGAAGTCGACTCCAAAGTTTGTTGCAGCTTCATTGACAGATATTCCAATCAAAATTATGCCAAAAAATTCAACTGACTGTAGAGTCTACTTTATTTTGTTTATGAATATGCCCATTTGCGTTATCTACTTCTACTACTAAATATGCAACAAATTTTGCTTGTATGTCTGTGTGTGTGTACCTAATACAGGTTACGTAATTTTTAATAATTCAAATGAATTGTGACATTGTTTATTATTTCATATTTATCTCCTATAATATTCAATTACTTTTACTTTAACCGAATACCCACAACCATGTATCCGGTTTTCTTAACTTCAAACATGTTAGATATGGCAGCTCTTGCCTACATTGACATTTGTGCTGTCAAAATGCAGCTGTGCAGCAGGCAGTGTTGCCGCGTTTCCTTTTAGTGGTAGCCAGATTCCTTTTACAAAAGGGGCTAAAATATATCGTTGTGGCTAAAAATGGTAGCTATTTTTTTTTACACGCAGATATTTTCAATATAGTAATTGATATAGAAAAACAATGAAACAATCCATGAGAAAAAAATGCTAATAACTAATATTTTATTCAACCAAAACCTTTTTGCGTAATAGGTAAATGCACGGACACCAGCTTGCTGGCACCAATCACGAGGATTGTAGCATAAGTCAAGTATATAAATACCAGCATGTTGCGTAGAATATTTATTTCTTTACAAATGAGATCCAGAAATATCGAAAATATTTGAGCCGAATTTTCATAATTCTTCTAATTTTTGCTAAACATTGTGTTTCTTTCTATTTCTTATTCACAACTGTAATATGTGCAAACTTTAATCTTCCACAAACACGGCTTGTGAAGAAATTTCAAAAACAAATCATTTTTACTTAAAAAAAGCAAAAGCGTAAAATTATCTATCTAAAGTATAGTTAAATCTTTAACAGTATAAGTTAACGTCGCCTAACACTTATAGTTTGAATAAAACCGTAAGGAATATACATATACATATACAATATAACATACCAGTCTGTTTTAGTTTAAGAAATTCATTCTTATGTCCGAATTTCACTAGGCATTGAAATACAAAAAATGCATGCCATTTAAAAAAATGCCATGTGGAAATGAACTTAATGACTATTTTTTTTAAATAATGCACGATTATTTTTTTATGCCGACTTTGCCATTTGTAATTTTTTCCGTTTAATGCTTAGTGGAAAACCAGCATTACACAAAGTAAAAAAATTAAATAAGTCAAGGCAAGGGCCAATTTTAAATTTATGTGGCCAAAAAAAGAATGTGGTAGCTAAATCTAGCCTCTTAGTCACCAAAGGCTTCAAACGGCAACACTGCTCTGCAGTGATTGCTTTTGTTTCTGTGTTTTTGTTGCTGCCCCTTTTTGCTTCTTTTGACAACCGATTCAAGTGAAAACTCAAAACAAAAAAGATGAGTTTTTTGACGTGGCACGCAAGTTTATTACTATCGGCATTTTTACTAATTTGTTTAATTTCATTCACTGCAACAAATAATGCAGTTACAGAGGAAATTCACAAGCCTTGGTATGAGAACCTGACCGGCGGTAGCTATGGATACAAGGTTCATATCAGATGCTGGCAAGGAGGACTGCTATTACCAATATGTGCAGGCCGGTGCCACATTTTATGTTTCCTTCAGTGTAAGTGCAACAGTTGTTCTCTTAACTGAAATTGCTTTGGAATAACTAAAATGATTAATGATTTATTTTTAGGTGGTGCGTGGAGGTGATGGCATGGCTGGGTTTGCTGTCGTAATCCCGCAGAATCAGATTGTGAAGCCCATATCAGTGGCAAGCCACTGCTGATTACACAGACCAAGTATCGCCTGGTGGCTACTATTCTGTGTGCATCGATAATCAGTTCTCCCGTTCGCCGGCAAGCTGGTCAACATTTATATCACGGTAGTGAAGTACGATGCTTGGGATAAATATGCAAAGAGAAATAGAAGAGCTACAGTTGAATTTGCAAAATTTCACGGTGAGTACTTTGCAAGAAAATATTTTCAGACGAGTAGTGCTAAAAAGCTTGCTATTATGCAAAATCTGAGGACAATTAATCACACGCTATGACGCGGATCAAATTGACCCCAAATCAATCGAATAAATATTAATTATGTATTAACTAAATAATCTCTCTTCAGGTTACGCTTGGCACCGTAGAGCGAAACATTAATGACATGCTGGCCTACCAATCATATAGCAGAAATCGTGAAGCCCGTGATTTTGCATTACTGAACGACAACAACAGTTACATACAAACATTCTCCGTGTGCCAAATTCTGGTCATCTTTGTAGCATGCTCCGTGCAGGTTCGTTCCAATTGTTAATTTAACGCAGATAAATCTTTATCTACTATTCATTTACAGGTTTTCTTCGTGCGAAAACTCTTCGATGTGAAAGTATCTTCAAAATCGCGAATTTGAATTGCTCAGTGCTTGCCCTAATGCAATCTTTTAGCTTATTTCTGACTGCTACGCCTTAAGTTGGTGAAACTACGAACAACCGTGACACATTCTTTCGTTACCCCTATGCATGCCAAAATCATTACTTCTATTTTTACCAGCAACTAACATTCATATTTTGCACTTAAAATTTTCTATTATACGAGGCATTTACATTTCGATGGAAAAAGGAATTTAATAGACTTGTTTAAACATTCTTCTTAACTACATTTATGTCATTGTGCTCTTTTTGGCAATTTATCGCATAATTAATAATGTACCATAGCATACTTATCTAAATATGTATGCAAGCGTGAGTGTGTATTTTTGTAAAATAAAGTTGAACAAAAAACAGATATGTAAGTGAAGAATCGTTGTTGTCAAATGCACGAAGCTTAAAATTAGATTTCATGGAAATGAGATATGTATTTTAGCTTGTATAATGTATGATGCATTTCTGCTTCTCTTTTATGGTTCTGACAAAAGCAAATCGCCGATAAAAATGTACTTTACCAGGCGAACGACGGTTGCAAATTTAGGCATAATGCAAAAAAGAACTTCAGAACTACGCCAGCACAACGATTCCTTCAGAGTTTAGTATGTAGAAGTTGTTGATTTTCTTCTCTAATACAAAACTTGTTTTTCTTGAATAAAATGGAATGCAGAGCGAAACAATGGCGTATAATATTAACCAAGTCCCGACTTCTTTTTTAGCTAGCTTCTCAACTGATTCGATTTGATGCACGGTACCTGCTGGATTTATCGCTCGTTACATACTTTATCATATACCTTATTCCGATAGGAAACTATTCAGCACATCTTCAGCCTGTCATTTATGTTTCAGATTCATAGGAGTTGGCCGTGCACGAAACACATATAGAACCTCATCCTTATGGACCGAAGAGCCTTAAACGGTTCTACATAAGTCATAATTTTTAAGTTAATAAAACATTTAAATCAGCAATAAAGACAGTCTCCGTTATAACGGATAAAAATGGTCAAAAAAGGTAAAAATCATAAAATAACGATTAAATTTGACCGAAAAAACCAAATTTAACGATTATTCGTGATTGAAAAAGTAAAAAAAATAACGATTTTGAAATGATCTAAAAATAAAAGTCACCCTGGACAGATATCCGCTGAAATGAGGTAAGGTTGAGTTACTCCGGAAATCGGCCCGGTATCCGAGGCACTACTCAAGAGGATGGGCTTTGTGAAAAATTCCTCGGTACATATCATATAATTCCTGCACCCAGCTTTGATAAAACAGGCGCAAAAAAAGTGGTTTGTGCTTTTAACCAGACCCACCTACCGACATTTATTTCGACCCGAATCAGAGAACCCTTTGACTCGTAGACTCTCAAAATTTCGAGTAAATTTCGAAAATTGAGGGAAAAATTGCAAAAAATTCGCCCTTTTACGAATTTACTTGAGATTTTGAGGGTATACGAGTCAAACAGACCTCAGATTCGGATTCAACGGATCGAAATACATACATACATGTATGTAGGTAGGTGGGTCTAGTTAAAAGCACATACCACTTTCTTTTTGTGCCGGTGTAATTGGCAGGAAAGTGGTTTGGGCAGGAATTTTTGTTGAGATGGAGGACCAAAAGCCTATATGTATGCAAACTACAAAAAAACCCTCATGATTTCAATTGTACTTAAGTTATGATTCATCGAGGGCTGGAAAATCAAATTCTGATTTGAAAATATTTGTATGTATATAAAAAAAATTTCTCGTAAAAAATTTTATTAATCTCAATTAAACATTTGTTTCCGCATATTTTTATCAAAGAAACGGTATCAGACTCATAATTTTTTCATAAAAATAAAATAGCTTTTTTTCGAAAATGTATGTTCCCCAAAAATGTTTTTTACAACGAAATAATTTTTTGCGCAAAAGAATTTTTCTGAGTAAAAATTTTCTTTCTGAAATATGATAACTTTTTTTGTAGTTTTACATATCATTTTCCTAAAAAAATCTTATATTCTACATAATTTTTTTTCGTTAAAAAATCTTTACAAAGTATGTTTTCCCGTCAAATGATATTTTCGAAAAGAAGATTTTTTATTATTTATTTATTTTATTTTTCTTTGTTATTTTGGGGCTTAATAACAAATCGTATTCAACTACTTAATTGAGCGTGAGACCGGTTTAAACGAAAAATTATTTTCTATAAAAAATCTTTATTACAGGGTAGAGCTAGGGCTGATTTTCTGTAGAGCGGGAAATAAAAGAATACAACTGTGTTAGAAAATTGTTTATTTCGGAAATTTATGGAACTCAACTTACCTCGTCTGTCTATAGGGATCGCCAGAATCCTAATAACCTCGGCTTACTTAAACGTCAGAGAGCCTGGAGTAGTAAGCGGAGCTTTTTGACGAACGCGGTAAGTTAGGGCTGCCATTTGGCGAACGGAGTGAACACCTTGGTATATTTTTTAATATGGCATTTTCCGAAGAGCAGTTTTTGCCTAAATTATTTTTTCTTGTAGATTTTTTTTTTGAAATATAATTTCACAAAAGCATTTTCNAGCGGAGCTTTTTGACGAACGCGGTAAGTTAGGGTTGCCATTTGGCGAACCGAGGTATATTTTTTAATATGGCGTTTTTCCGAAGAGCAGTTTTTGCCTAAATTATGTTTTCTTGTCGATTTTTTTCTTGAAATATAATTTCACAAAAGCATTTTTTTTATAAAAAAACTACAATTAAAAAGATTTCTTTCACATACACAATTTTCATTTCAATGAAATAACCTTTTGGGAATTATGCCTCCAACATAACAACATAAGAACAGTTTCAAACTGCTATAAAATGATCGAGTTAATTAGTTCGTAAGTGCCCTGCAGGAAATTAAATTAATTTGTGAGTAATTTATAATAACTTATTGAAATGCTCACTTTTTTCCCTGCGACGAACTGATTTATTTAACATGACGATGTCCAAGGAAGCAGTCAATTATCCGGCTCTGCATTTGATTTCAATTATTTTAAAATGCATTTGGATTAAAGAACTTCAAAGTCAGTATGTTTCGTTTGAATACGCCTTCGTTCTGAACTTCACAGATCCCCTTTCATATTTCCAATACACAAATTGTTTCTTTGAGTAAGAATAGTACTAAATTTCAAAACATTTAATCACCGCATTTGTTTCAAAGTAAAAAAAAACCGTCTTTTTACTTATTACTACTTATTTTTCTTTTTAGTCTGTATGAAATGTTGAATTTCTAGATTAAACAAATAAATGAAGGGTGAACAAAAATTATTTATGATAAGTATTGCAGCGCGGTGTAGTAGTTTTAGTACAAGTTCTTAGTCAAAAGTTCAACTCCAAGTCGAAACGGATTATCATAGTTCGACTTCAATAAAACTGAATATGTATGCATGTATATTAGAGTGGTTCAAGAAACACTCTTATTGGAAATTCATAAACGCTACATCAAAATATTGTTATTTGTGATAAAAACCGAGACATGTATTTTTTTGAAAAAAAAATTTTTTTGGAGGTCGCGCTAGTCGGTCAATTTTTCTATTTTCGTGACATGTTAAAGTGCATCTAATAGGTTGTTTTTACATGTAATTACTCATGTATTATTGGGGAATATTCCCTTAATTACATACACTGCCTGAACAAAGTATTGGCACAGCAAATTTTTCACGATACATGCAACAATTTTTATTCTAATATTTTTCCGCCAATTTTATATAAAAATATGGTTCATTCAACAGCAGAAAACATAAAAGCATAATTCCTAAACTTTGTGCAAAATTCGCAAAAATTCAGCAAACTTTCATCAAAATTTTCAACTTTTTAATCAGTTTTTTTTAGAATTTTTGTTAGTATGCAGTTTTGCCTAGTGCTCAAAAATATGCTTTCGAAAAAAGACTGCTAAAACTAAAACGTTGATACTGAATGTTTTGAGGCCTGTTATGAGTTAAAACTCGTTACCAGAGGGTTTCTGGGTCGCTGATTACGCACTTGATTTCAGTTTTTCAAAATTCAAAATGTCAGTTTTTCGAGTTTCAAAATTTTTGGACCACCCTAATGTACATATATGTTTACGCTGTTTGCTTGGATCAAAGGGAAAAGAAACATTTCTGCTGCACCCTAATATGCACATATACGCGACTTTCGGCTTCATAATTATGGAGTCCGCGTTTGCAGCATTTGAGGCACTCATTCATTCGAAATCTTATTGATGCACCGCAGATTTTGCGTATTCATTACTAAAACTGTGCAACTTTAAACAATAATTACAATAAATATGTACATGCAAAATTATATACAAAAGTACTGCGTACAAATCCCAACATCATTAACGCCATTGCATGCAGCTTCACTACGCCACCCTGCCTGCGGGAGTGCGCTGCTGCGCGCGTAAAGTGCGTAAACTCCGCCCACAATGAAAAGATAAACACAAAGTTGTGGTTGTGGAAATGTATGTATATCTGCTAGTATGTACATGTGTATTGCTTTGTGTGCGCATTATGTTGCTCATCCGTTCGTTGGCTGCCAGCAAGCACCGTTTGCTTATCAGCGCTTTGGAAGCGCATGCGCTCAAACAAACTGTGAACAAGCATGAATTATATTCAGCCATTTGAGAATGAAGTTAATGCAAGTATGTACGTATGTATGTATGTATAACATCCGTCGCATCCTTACAAGCCTGGGCTAGCAACAAAAATAAACAAAAAATGGCATAGTAGGAACAGTAGCAACAACTGCGGTTTCTGGTTGCGATTATCTCGGTGGCGGTGGTGGTGACTGTATGTATGTAGCCACACAATAGCGGTGGCAGTGGCAGTGGGAGCTGCAGCATTGTAGGCATCGGCAGAGAGAAGAGACGTTTAGCGCCAACGGAGCAAAGTTGTGGGAGGAACCGCAAAAGCCAGAAGGAAAGTGTGTGTGCGTGTGTGGCAGTTAAGTTGAGACGCCATCTTAAAGCAAAATGGATGCAACCGTTGTGTGTGTGTGTGTGTGTGTGTGTGAGCTGGATATATAACATGTACGTATGTACGGCATAGTTTTGCGAGTAATCAGAGCAAATGAAAGCGCCTCGCATGCTTGAGCATAGCCAGCATAAGCAACATACACGCGGCGCTATGCTGAAACAATCGCTTTGCTGCTTTCCAGCGTGTCTCAGGAAGCGCACTAAAAAGCGTGCAACAACAACTTAACATTAGCGCGCCTCGAGCGAGATCTGGTAAGCGATGCAGAGCGCATACCGCATAATACTAAAATAATATAAAGTGAATTGCGGTAAAAAAGTGGAAGAAGAAGAAGCAGAGTAGCAAAAATTGTGGCAGCACCAGCGCAGCGCTGTACAAATAATATTCCGCATAACCACCGCAGCGGCCATAATCATGTAAATTACATTATTTTGCGGTTGGAGTTTACCGTTAATAGTGGCGCGTGCGCGCGAGTGTATAAGTGTGTGTAAAAGCAGCGCTGCCACACACGAACAAAGCAACCAACGGCGGAAGAGGAGAAGATGGCATAGCAGCAGCAGCAGCTAGCAGCAGCAGCCGCAGCTGTAGCCACAACCGCAACCATAGATGCAATGGCCACAAATCCTCTAAAGAGTAGTCGAATAGACATAAAAAAATAAAGAAATTAAAAGCCGCACAGCCGCAAAAAACGCGCTGCTCGACTTGTTGGTGTGTGGGTGTGGTGAGTGAGTGTTGCGCGCTGCAAGCCAGTACCGTCGACAGGACGAGTTAGTGCAAATAAATAACTAATATTGCATGACAGTCGCATAGCGTTGCACGAACGGACAGTGTGCCAGTTTTTAAAGATAGTTACCGTTAGGCGGAGAGCGACCAAAAAATAAAGACACACAGCAATTGCTGGCATACATTGACAGTAACTTCGATACAGTATGAAGAAAGGAGCGCAGAGGTAGCGTCAAAAAAATGGCTAGCCAATGCGAAATGTAGACAAAAATAAAAATTGGCAAATAAAAAAAATCGCCAGTGAATCTTTTGTGTGAAAAAAGTGTATCCGCCAAGTTTATCGGCCAGTTTATGTGTCAAAACAAAATACATTCAGTAGGTGGGACACTTTCAATCAAATTTAGTGACTTGCCGCGTACCTCTTGGCAACCACAACAGCCGTCGCGTCCACAAGAAAAAACAGTTGCAGCGCAAATATAAAAAAAAAAACATTTGAATTAAAACGAAATTTTACAGCACGCGGCCGCTTGTTGCTAATATCGCTTCCACGTTCGACTGTCGATATATATTTCAGTTTAGTTTTTCGGTCATTCGCATATCCGATTTTTGATTTCCGGCAGGCGACGCAGCCAAAAACGCGCTAATTTCCACTCACCTATGTATATGTGAGAGTGTGTGTGTGTGCGCGCGCCATCTTGTTTTGTTTACGGATATACATAATTGATATTTAAAGGAGTAAAACCACAAAATACTAGCAGCGGCGGTGAAATGTAAATTTAACGATCGACTTTGGTGAAAGTGTTGTGGTGCTAGCAAATATTTGAGTGCTGAAAGGAATTTGTGAGACATATGAACATGCAAATACACTTTGAATGTATGCATGTATTTTTGAAAAAAAATTCTAAACTGTTGTCTTGCGACGGCGACAAATTTGCACTTCCGTTTTACGATGCGCGCAAATAATGCGGAAAGCAGCTGAGTGGGCGACGGCAAGTAAAATGTTGGTTACGTATACGCCACGCTGAACCACGCGATGCGACTACCATTCCATGCATATGTATGATTGTGTAAATAAATAATTTTTAAGTCACTAAAAGTGAATGTACAAAATTGTGAAAACCAAATAAGAAAATTAAAAAAAAAAACACATTTAAAGTGAAAAGGAACACAACAACAAAAGAAGCAGCTAAAATCAGCGTAATTAGAAACGCAAATTAAGCAGTGCTGATTTTTTAAAAAATTATTAACAGACAAAGCTGCGTACGGAATATTTAGAGCAGCGAAGATAGACTTAAATGAAGATAGAAGAAATAATATCAACGCATCAACGAGCCATTTTCTTCATTAAAACGTTGCGATAAAGTTGGTTCAATATTAGGTAAAGTTAAGTAAATTAACACAATTAAAAGTTTTTACTAACCGATTTCAAAAAAAAGGAGAAGGTCATCAATTACGGATTTTTTTATGTATGTTACCGCATATTTTTGGACCACGTCACCCGATTTCTATAATTCTTTCTAAAAATTTTTATATTTGAATTGAAGTCGGTTGTGTTTTTAGCTTAAAAACTACTTGTTAAAAACATTTAAAATTTCTCACACTCTGCTACTGTTTTTGATTTGGATTAGGAGCAAAAAATAGTGGTTTTGTTAAAAACGTAGCAATGCCCAATAAAGAGAATGAAATTGAATCGCTTAACTCGAGAACAAATATAGTAAATTTCCAGAAAAGAAAATTGTCAATGCTAAATCTGTGAGAATCGCGTAGACTCTTGATTTGCGGCTCTAGCTACGTAAATTAATTTAATTTAATTAATTAATTATTTCTAACTTTAATTCTGTTATAATTTTTTTGTAACTCGTTAAAATTTGACTCTTCTTTTTTTGGTAAAAATACCGTGCGACAAAAACCAAAAAAAATTCAAAACACACGAAAAGATTAATATATTCGCGAAACTAGGGACGAAATGTAATAAAACTGTGTTTTTAGTTTTGCCCTCTGACGTCAGGAGTTTCTTTTAGAGGACTTTGAAATTTCAAAAATATGATTAATTCAAAAAATATTCTTCTGAAACTTCGGTGCAAAGTGAAATATATGGAATATGGGTACCAAATGAAAGAAATAAAAAAGTAAAATTTGTTGGGTCACAAGGATGTATAGGAATTGACAAAGCCCTTTAATTACTTATATTCATTAGCTAATAAACAAGATGGACGAAATTCGAGGATGTAGTCGTTTATATATTTATTAGTCTTCAGCATGTAATTTTTTCAAAAATAAATATTGCAGATTTTCACGGACGTATAAGGATAAAATTTTAAAAGGACATTTTCAATACGTATTCGTCCTTCTGCACCACATTAATTTATCCTTTTCAATTCTACAAAATTGTCTTGTTCATTTGATACCCATAACAATTCTATATTGCACAAAATTTTTTAAAATAATTTATTGAATTACTCATACCTTTAAAATTTGAAAGTCCTGACATTATTAGAGAAAAACTAAAAACGCAGTTTTCTTATATTTGACCCTTTGTTTCGCGAGTATATTGATTTTTTTGTTGTGTAAAATTTACTGTCGCGTGGTAAAATAACAATAAAAATTTGATGTAAATTTTTTTGATCAAAAATAAAAATTAACTTTTGACATTTATTTTTTCCTTTAAAAAATAACGGCTAATAGTTGGATTTTATTTCTTTAATCAAAAATTGTAGTTAAAATGACATTTCACTATCGATACTCAAAGAGAACAGATCGCTATCGATTTTCACATTGCTTTATTGCATTGATTATTTGCTTATCATTGCACTAACTACTAATATCTTGTTTATACGTAGCAATAAAACGTTTTTAACTTAATATTATATGATATAGCGATTAAATTTTAACTTTTATTTTTGATCGTTAAAAACACAAGTTAAATTTTAAGTTTTGCTTTTTATCGAAAAAATAAATGCCAAATTTTAACATTTATTTTACTGTTATAACGATGAATAAATATAAAATAACGATTAATTGTTGACTTTTTTTAAAAACGTTTTAACATGCACTCCAACCATTTGCCGTAGCATTCTTCTACCTCGCATTAGAGACGCCGCCTTTAAATCGAATAAATCCAAGATCGATTAATCGAGCATCGATTAGACTTTTTGTCGATTTTTTAGTTCCGATTCGATACGTGAATTGATCTGAGAACATCAATAATCAACATTCGATTTTTCCTCAATTGATGCATATTGATCTACAGTTTGCCCCAGAAAATCTATGAACTTTTAAATAAATTAAGGGGGCTTGACACCTTCCACCTTTGCCACTTGAGAGAGCAAAGGCGAAAGAATTCAATGCACTACTTCTCTCTCTTTTTTTTGTTATACAAATTAAGTAATATACGCTATTTGATGAAATATATGAAACGATTTTTTAAGATTGATTTATTTTTTGACGATTTCTTTCTGCATCGATTATTTTAAAGAGAATTTCGTTTTGGAGTCGTTTCAAGAATTAATTTTTTACATTTCGATCTGGCATATCTACTTCGCATTGAATCTTCGGGTTACGGAAATCATTGATCACACAATCTGGTAAAAAGTAGACATTGAGGACTTAATAAAAAACATTATGGGCGGATGGGATATCAAGTCGATTGCTTTGCTGGTTTAATAGGCCATTACTTGAGCCGAGTAATAATTTGCATTAAAGCTTTCCATACGGCATGAATATGGTTCGTATAGGGAGATATACAGATATACAAAGAAATTGCTAAAAAAGTAAGCATTTCACTTCTAAGTGTCCATATTTTTTTCGAAGGATAGTAGAATTACTGTTTCCGGGAAAAATGGCTATTCAAGTCAGTCATAAATAAAGAGAAGCAAGAGCTCCATGCTCCCGTTGAAGCTGAGCAAATCTTGCTAGCAGTAAAAAATTTACATAGGAAATAACAAAGCTCCTGGGGCCGACGGAGCACCGAATAAGGCACTGAAAGTTGCTATAAGAAGACACCAGATGCAAGGTTTTAAAACTCTATCCAACAAAATGACTTTCCATCAGTATGGAAACAGCAACAAATTTTGATACATCCAAAGTAAATATGGTAAGCCGGCTGAGGATTCTGCAAGCTATAAGCCAAATGTTTACTGGACTAAGCTAGGAAAATACTCCAGCGAAACAGATTGAGCTTTCTTCAACTACTCCGAGTAAATTTACCCAGAAAAACCAAAAAAATTGGCATGGCCGATGGCATAGCCATAGTAGTGGGGAGTGAGCATACGAGTATAAGTGATATAAAGGAGAGCTGCAATAACTCAGTAAGTGATGTCTGAACTTGCCCATCAAATTACGAACTGGTGCTACAGCAATAGAAGACTGAGGCGATACTTACCTCAAGTCTAAAAAATTAGAAGAAATAACCATGCAAATACTTCTATGTTGTCCAGCATAAAGCTAAAGTCACGAGATCCGAATCAAAAGAGAAAACAGCTTTTGGGCAAATGTGCCGGTAAAAATTTCATGATGCCTCCAGTACTAATACCCAAAGTTGCTTGTATTTCGAGTTTGCGGAAAACGGTTGGTTTTGGACGTTGTTTACAGGTTCTGCCCGTGAACGAATGATGACTATGTACGTGTGCGTACTTGCAGCCCAAACTGAATAACTTATCGGACGATTAAAAAGTCTGTAGTGTGCGTTGGCCACGCCACTGTGCGTAAAAAATTTGCGTCCAGCAATGCAAGAACGCAAGCTTAAGGTCAAAGCAAAAGGGGCAAACGAGACGTAGTTTGCATAATAAAAATAGATAGGCAGAAACACAGGATTGCGAGGAGTTTGAAATTCTGGCCGACTGGTGAAGAAGGTTTTAAGACCAGGGCAAAATCCTGTTAGAACAACCCCGGATATCTAGTGAACGGCGTCTAAAACGTACTTAACACTTTTTCACCCTAAAAATAGTGCAGAAAATGAACCCAAGCTTGGACAATTAAGAGATTGTTCCCTGGTGCGACAAGAAAACGGACGGACGGAGGCCATTTTTCAGCTAGCGAAATGCACCAAGCTTATTATGAAGTTACGAATGTAGCTAATTCCAATGCCTGAGAGCTCCTCAGTTTTTGCCAAGAAGTGCGAGCCAAAATGTTTTCATCTTAGCCACCCGAAGGCTGGGCAGTCTAATAGGAAGTGCTGAGATCATTCCACCTCATCATCCATAGAAATCCCAGTGAGAGCTGAGGCTTTGCAAGCGTTAGAAGCTTCTTTGAGGGTTACCCTTCCTTGCCAAGTCATCAGCCATCCATCGGCCCCCAAATGAGCCTGATTAGCAAATACTCTGACGCGGTTGATCGGGAGATAAGATATTTCCTGACCAATCACGAGCGCTGATAGCGGTCAGGCTGTCAGAGTATGTACAAAATCTTCATTAGTGAGTCTACCGCTTCCTTGCCAACGCCATATCGCACCGTACTCGTACTAGCGTCAACAGCGCCGATCGACCCTTTAGCCAAAACAAAGCTTCCGCGATGCCAGCAATTTCCACCCGAAAGTCATTGCAAGAGTCCGGAAGACTGAACATAGGTTTGTAGAAGAGCTCCCTGCAAAAGACATCTCCAACAACCCTGCCTCATGGATTGATCCGTCCGTACAGAAATTCACTGCTTCGTTTCTCCAGTCACCCAGTCCAGGCTTAAGGCAATGTAGGTAGAGAAGGAGCCACTGGCAGCCATTTCGGCGGCGCAGTAATCTGTCTGATCAGGAATGACATCAAAGCCGTCCAGAACTACAGAGTGTTCAGGTTTAGCGCCAGTTAACCCCCCGGTTTCTTTGAGCCTAACAGCATTTCGTGCTGCGGCGTAACTTGTACCATGATGTTAAGCGCCAGTGTGGGCACTGTAGCAATTGGTTAGCAATTGTGGCCTTCTCTAGTGAGCCTCACCAAACGATGGGCTCCGTAAAACAAGGTAGGCTGAAGCATGGTTTCATAGAGGCAAAAGCTTCCCAGCGATGGTATAAGGCATCTGCCGCCTTTCCGGATCTTTCTTTAATGTTTGGCCCTTACGAAAGCTTCCTATCCAGAATCAGGCCAAAGTACTTGACCCTGTCGCTGCAGGTGGATAGCCTCAATTCCCTTTTGCTGGAGTTAGAATTCGCCTAGCTGTTACGTTGTGGCAACCTTGAGTCTGATCAGAAACTCGAATTCCGTCCCCTAACTATAAGTGCCACAGGATCTGCATAGGCAATCACCCGACCGCCCACACGCTGAGCTCTTGAAAGACAGTCCCGAGAAATTCCGTTTCTAATGTGCAGGTCAATCAGTCTCTCCAACGTTTTTAGCAGAAAAGAAGAAGAGTTTGAAAATCAAGTTAAAAATTATCCAAAAGTATCTATTGCCTACATAAATATGTATAAATCTGATACACATCAAATGTAAAGCCTTAATTTGTTTACGCCGCCACCCACTTCGTCGAGCAGCTTGGCACACGACTGCCTTTTAAGTGTCATAAAACTGAGATTACAAACCATTAAAGCTCTGCCACCGCAGCGTCGTTGTTAATTAAAAATATAAAGTGTACTGATTAAATAGATGATTACACCGAGGGTGGGAAGGTATGTATGTATATGGCGCAGTACGCCTGATGTTGTTGCAGTTTGGCGCATTGCAAATTAAGGATACGTTGGAAGAAAAAAAAAAAAGATAATTTAGAAACATATTTTTTGCGTTTATCGAGCCGCAAGTATCAGACCGTCAACCACCATCTCGGCAGCAGCCACCCAAGTAAGCAGCCAGTAAAAGTGCTTCACACTGCCGCCACCGCCGCCGCCGCCGCGGCCGACATCTCGTTACGCAACACGCGCTAAGCCATCCGCCAGCAACTTCCGGTGCGAATGGCGATAGCAGGCGAACACATTAGCTGTTGCTGTATGACCGTTTTCCTACGATGCCCAGGGGGAGGGGCATCGACTCCCACGAAAACTCTCTATCAATGTTTGTTGGTATTGGCTGATGATACTTTCTGCTCGAACATTTCTGATGCGCTATATATGTATCGAGATAAAGCGAAAAGGGGGTGGGATATGTGGGATGGCAGAGGCGTGTGCAGGCCGTTTATTATAATGTCAAATACTTCATTTTGCATAGAAAGTTTGTTGTTCGGCTGGTTGTTGGTAAATACTGTTACTATTATTTTCACTTTGTTGATGTTGCTCTATAAACTTGTTATCGATAGGTCTATTCAAAATTGTGTTATCATTAAGTGGAAGTTTTTTTTATGTATTTTGCTGTTGTTGCTGTTGTAAGGAACATTGATACTTTAACGTAAACTACTAAAACGTAAACATATTTGTATTTCTTTTTGCTTTTTTCCCCTTAATCGAAAGGAAAGTCAAACGCACCCGAAATATGTTGAGTTTTTATCTCTGCTATAAGGTTTGGGTTTTTAAGAATTTTAAGAACTAGAAAAGTTCCCACCAAGAGTCGGGATCTAATAAAGGTGAGGGGGAAAGGTAAATATACCAACAAAATTTTAATAATCTAGACAGTCAATTTTATGTTAGTAATAAACCCCTCGGATTTTCAGCAAACTATATTTGTAACTTAGTCTTTTCTCTCCTAATTGTCGTTCTTCTGGGCATGGAGTTACACTTGCACCACTACACTCATTCCCAACTATTTTGTGAGCTACCCATGTGCGAGATACTATAACCAACCCGTGTGAAGCTTTGGTTCACGCCAGCAAGAGAGAATACTTCGGTGGCGCCATCTCATCAGCAGCATCTGTTCAACTATCTGGAGCAAGCGGCTCGTTATATAAACTCAAAAATTCTCTAAGTAATAGGTTTTTTTTTACTGGATTTGGGACCCGTAAGTTAAAAAAAGGCTCGAACGGAAATCCTAAAATAGTCTCGGTTGATTGTCCCCCAAAGTTTGAAGACCCAACACGCGAAATAAAGACTACGTGTTACAGACATGCTTGGAATGCCCGGATAGAACACAGAAACGGCGTCTCTATGCAACTGCAATTTGCTTAGAGAAATGCCAGACTGACATCGCTACAGTACGGAAATCCGAACGGGAGCCCCCCATTGCAAAATAACAGCATGCATAGGTAGCAAGCAGCGAAATTCTGTATCAAATACCAACAATAACAAGACACAACAAAAAAAAATGAAGTGAGCGAAATGAGAGGAATGAGAGAAATATGTAGCAATTTTTTGCAAAATATATCCATGGGTTTCGACTTTGCATATTTTGCAGCGATAGGAAATGTTATTTTCGCTGTATTTTGTTGTTGTGTATTTGCAAGTTATGCAATCCGTGCTATGTGCAACGGCTTTGCAATATTTCGAGAATACCTCTATTTTTTTTTATAAAATGTATTTAGTGAACGAGCGCTGGATGCTAAATATGATGGATTTGAAAGGTTTTCGAGTTATCTGTTAGTAAGCTGAACTATTTATTATTGAAAAGCTAACTTCTAGTTTCAGAGGTCTATTAAGGTGCATAATTGAAATTTTTTACCTGGCCTCAAACCATCTCCCTTATTTTACTAATCCTGGCGCCCTTCAAATAGAACCTACGTGAACTACTTTAGGCTTAGTATTTTGTTGATACTCGCCTTACGAGTTTTGTGCTCAAACTTGAGAATCTCAGGAAGTCCGCACTCTTTTCTGCTCGAGTGTAAGTCAAATATGACTTACCTGCTTCAGATTGTGAATATAGTGAACAACTGAGGAAATTTGAAGTTTTTCAGTTGACTGGAGCTGGAAGAGCTTCGTCGTGTATATCTTCTTGCCGCACCCGCCTGCTTCTTCGTCGTGTTCTCTTAATACCTTTTATATCAACATGATTGTCAAGTAGGATGACAAGTTTCAAAGGAGACCACTCAATTCTGTTCATCAATTTTGCTGCCATAAAATACTGCTTAGTTTTTCGCTAGAACAAACATTAAAGTAGACTGGGAAACTTCGAGCTCTCTTCGAGCTATTAAGAATTATTTTGAAAATATGTTCCGAACTCTCAGCCACATTCGTCGAATTCGATCCCTGCCTTTAGATAGTGCACTTCACCCCGACGGCAACCTTACTGCGGACAACTGGAGATCCGCGCTTGTAGGCCTTTGCAAATTATACAAAGGTAATCTAAGCAGACATCCCCCTCAGCGACAAGGCGCACGAAACTGGTGTCCTGTGTGGGCGAAGGATCGGTTTCGCGGCCGTATACACGCAGAGAAAAGATATGGGTCCGAAAAGAACGCTACGCGCCAAGTAAAATTCTGGAGCTAATCTGGATGTTGAAAGACATGATGCAAATTTGAAACTGGCTAATGCCAATTGGGGTAGTCCCAAACCCACAAGAAAAAGGAATTTCGTTGACTAATGTTCAATTTGTGATCCTGAATGGGCCAGCAATGCCAGACTGCGTTACGTCGGATAGCCAAAGGAAAGTAAATAACTTAGTACTTAGGCCAGCCGAACAGCTACTGCGACAGAGTTACGAGACCAAAGAATTCAACTATGGAAACAGAACTGAAACGTCAGCACAGAAGGTCGAACGGGCAATGCGAAAACAGCCCGAGTGATATCATAAGCATTTTTCTATAAGCGAGAGAGGGAATGTCTTTGGATCGCGTCCGAATGAAAAGTCTCTGGTAGAGAACAGCTGCACGACTTTAACAGCGTGCTCCCGCATAGAGCAATGCGGTATTGGGATTCCAGAAGCAGGATTTGCAACACGACGATGGGTGTTGAGGCTTAGGGTGAGCCCAAAAACTTTATAAGGAGCTCTGCTCTCGAAAAACAAGTAAGAGGAATTGGTTTCCTAAGTCTGGCAGTTCTGAAAGCCTTAGAAACCCCCTTACTCAACGCCGTAGAGCTCTATGAGACCACACAACTGAATGAGCTGATGAATGCTGAAATAAACTTTCATCCCGTAAAGTCGCGAGGGTTACTTAGCTTAAACGAAAAGCAAGTGCCCTTCTTTCTAAGAACTCTTACGGGCTACTGTCTAATTGGCATAATCGCCATAAAACCGAACTATTGACGCAATTGAAAAAAAAAAATTGAAGAAGGAGAAATTAGAGAACACTTTCTATGGTTCCGTGCGACTTTAAGCAATATAATGGATTGGTGACTCCCTATAGTATCGGACCTTTCTTGGACTATGTGTAGGGGGAATTTGTTCTTCAGTAAATTTAATCTCACCCACCCAAACTATGCACCTAGGCTCTCGCTTCTTTTGTGTATTTAATAGCTTAGTAATACCAGTTATATGTTCGTATGTATGAAATATACATTTCGTAGACATAAATCAAACTATTTCCAACTTCCGATGATATCTAGAGACAAGCAAATTTGAATATGAACATCAACAATGCATTGCTTTGAGACAACAAACAAAATGGGTCGACATTCTCTACCAAATACTGTTAAATGTACATATATGTATCTATGTATGTATCAGTATTTGTATGTATAAATACACTTGTGTATCGCTTGCGTTGCAAATTCAAATAGGGAAGCGTCGAAATGTTGAGCCTTATGTGAAAAGCACTCAACAACGGATGCAAGATACCCGATTCCCATTGTACGCATTGCATCTGCTTTTGTCTAGAACGAACACCAATGATTTGTGTGGATAGGTGAGCCCATAATGGCGACCATAGCAATTCAGAAAGCCAACATTCGCAACAATTTGCGCCAGCTACACTGACCCGCTAAAATAGAAATTTACGCTTAAATAGTTTCGAACGAAATATTTATGAAGCGCGGATATACATAGAGCTAACTAAGCTGCTAGGCTCCTTCACATACAAATGTTAGTAAGTATGCGCTAAAAGTGAATTATGCTACACTCATATAAATATGTACATAAATTTATGCGAATATGCATGCTCATACCGATGACTTTACTTTATCTGCATCGCGAAGGATAACACCCACCGGCTTGCAAACAGGATGAACCGTTCACCTACGCATTACAGTTATGCTGCAAATTCGGAGAGCTCATAAATTATACGCATAATTTATGCAAGAGCAACAAAAACACACGTAGAAATGTATAATTTACAACAACAAAAGTGCCAGTGAAGGAACAAATAATTATTTAGTAGACTATGGCAGCTGACAGTTAACGAAAATATGAGCCTCGAATGGTTTATGCGTTCC
Organism: Rhagoletis zephyria; assembly: GCF_001687245.7. Lineage (NCBI taxonomy): Eukaryota > Metazoa > Arthropoda > Insecta > Diptera > Tephritidae > Rhagoletis > Rhagoletis zephyria. The sequence continues at coordinate 47,026 of NW_016161392.1, forward strand.
AACTACTAAGTGGTATAGATAACCTGTTGGAAAATCTATTGGTTACGGCTTGCTTTCTGACTTTAACTTTATAGCTCTGATTACTTGGAAGTCAAACTGATTACCAAGCAATCCAGCGGGCTGGTTTAGAATTGTTTTTGGTCTTCTTTTCTTATGGAGAATATGACATGGATATTCGAGGCAATGATGCAGGACCTTGAACAATGCACTGGTACCCAGATGGATCGAAGACCTCAGAAGGAGTAAGGGCTGGAGTACTGGGGCTCGGAACAAGAATCTCTGTTCCTACGGGGAAATATCCGAACATCTTCCAAGCAGGAGTCCATGCCATCTACCTATGTGCGGAGACAATCATGAGTAGAGGGTACAGAAATGAGAGAATTATAATGTTGAGCGATAGTCAGGCGGCACTCAAGGCTGTTCTATCCTACGAAGTGAAATCCTCGTTGGTCATTGAGTGCATTGAGAAGCTAAACTCTCTTGGCAGACACAACAACATCAGTTTAGCGTGGGTATCCGGCCATAAGGGAGTAGAGGGTAATGAGGTGGTTGACTGTCCCGCTAGAGGCGGCAGCCATCATTCCAGTTGGCCCAGAGCCTTTCCTGGGAGTAGGTCACAATACTATAAAGGAGGAGCTTAGAAGAGAGAGGTTCACATAAAGGGATCTAAACTGGCGCAGTTTAGGAGGAATGCGCCAGGCAAAGAGATTACTGGCAGGGTTTAACAAGAAGAGATTCCAAGGCTTAATAGACCTCCCAAAAGAGAGGCTTAGAATTGTAACAGGTTTTCTTGCAGGATACTGCAGACTAAGCGGTCACCTACAAAAGCTGGTCATATGGTCGAATGATCTCTGTAGTTTCTGTGACTTGACCAGCGAGACGCCGCTTCACGTTCTCACCAAGTGTGATACACTCTGCAGCTTGAGCACATCCACTCTCTACCCCCGAAGGCGCGATTGAACTTTCTGAGGGACCTGGGCTTAGATGAAGTGTTGTGAAGAGAAGAGGGAACAATAGAGCACCAGGTCGCGGTGCATATCTCACACTAATATCTATCTATCTATTTATATATCTATGCAGGGTCACCTTTACGGCAGGACGAGCCGAGCGGTTGTCCCAGTTGAAATGCACTTCGCTGAAGAGTGTTTTCTAACGGTCGTAAAAAAGGTTAGATACTATGATACTCTGAAGAAACAAGTGGCAAGATCCAAATTGCTCTACTTATATGCTTGCAATCCACAGAATTCCGCCCAATTACTTTCTATGGTGTTACTACTTGTATGGTGGACTTTCTCAGATAAATCGATGTTTGAGGATAAACTTTGTTATATGCAAAGATATTTCCAAGCTCATCCAAAGGTCAGCATATTGGTAGCTGAGTTTTAAGTTATGAAAGAGGCTCTGCAGAGAAAGAAGGAGAAACGATTTTGATGCATTCCTCTGTACTAAGCAGAGAGAATGTAGGCCCCACACCCTGAAATATCCTGCAGGAATGGTTGGCCGGGTAACTTAAGCCTTACACTTAAAAGAACCGGGCTATCGCAGAGAATGTGCTGAGCTGTCTCCTTCGAGCTCGATTCCTTGCAGCTTCGGCAAAATTTGGTGAAATTTGTATAGCCGCACCTCTGTTTATCCACTGTCTCATTATAATACAGGGCGTTATTCCCTGGGGTGTAATTTCGAACTGATCACAAATTGCGGCCAACTCTCTTCTATATTCCTCCAATAGTTTGCGACCTAGTTAAGGAAGAGGAGATTGCCGTTGACCTGCGCTCTGGCGGGTGCATGGTGTTTTATGAGCGTTTCCGTTAGAAAAACTCTTGCATGATTCTACGGCCGTCCGTAAAGACCATTCTCTCCAAGTTCCGAAGTTCTGGGTCTCTTCCCAAACCCAGTCATTTCTGCTCCGAAATTTTGTTTGGGTTTTTTTAGTTGTTCGCGGTCTTTGGTCGATATATTCGGGAGGCAGTGCTGTTGTATAATACTGGAGCCTATCAGGAAGGTAGTGTTCCTAACTGGCCTCTCTTTGCAATATATGATTGCGTTGGGAGCAGCAAGTTTGAGGTCCAGAACAGCTTGAAGATATTTCACCCTGTGAGAGAGATCCAGTTCTGTAGCTATGAATGTAGGTGTATACGATGTTTCCACGATTCGTAATTCGCTCTCTAAGTAATTCGCTAAGTAATTCGCGAATTACCCTGTTTCCATGACACACATTAGAAATTCGTTTAGCAGCTATAGTTCTTGTTCTTATTCTTCGCTATTTATTATTATTTTTGTGTACTGCAAATATCGAAGAGGGAGCTAAAATTTAAGTTATCATCAACAATTTTAATTTATATAGAGAATATTTTATTAATATTATTCTATTACTAGAAAAAGTGCCAGCAAGTGGGACCAGGCCGATGAAAACTTCGATATATTTCCGATAAATATTAGAGAAGGCACCGATTCGTTCGTCAAACGCATGGTAATTCGATCTGAATTACTTACAAATGAGGTAATGCGCTATTAAAATTTTGTATGGCGTATTACGTATTTCGGAAGGTAATTGGCAAGGCGAATGACGAATGGGAGAGCGAATTACGAATGAGAGAGCGAATTACGAATTGTGGAAACGCCGTATTAGTAAAATTTGGTAATTTTGACTCATTTGCGAAGAAAATCTTGCCAGTTATCCCCGTATTCTCAATAAGAGAATAATTTTTGGTACAGAAGTCCAGTTGAGCCTAGTGATGGAAAAAAAATTGTATAATCGATTAATCGGTTAATTGATTAATCGAAAGCATTCGATTAATAATTGCAATTAATCGTAAGAAATTAACCGATTAATCGGTCATTTCGATTAAAATCAAAAATTAATAAAAACCATTTACATATAAGTTATAAAAACTGACACCTCGTGTCAAAATCATAGCGCACGACAAGATTTTTTTTTGTTATTTAATTTTAGTTATTTTTTAATATAGCTTATTCTTTAGCGAAAAATCATATAAATATAAATATATCAAACTTTGTGCAATATTTAAGAAAAAAAATCAACAAAAAATTCCAGCTTTTTAATTAGATTTCTAGGAAAGATTTTCAGTATGCAGTTTTGTAGCCCATTAAATTTTTGTATGAAAACTGAAGTATGTGGCACTTACCACTGATTTTTGGTATTTTTCTGTTTGNAGGTGTTGCTTATTTTCTTCCATATAAAAAAGAAGAAAATGCGCAACACCTAAGTCGGAAAATAAAATGAAAATATGTGCATACTTGTGTTGTGATTTATTAGTAGCTACTTAGGTTAAGCTTGTGTTGCGGTTTTTGGCAAAAATATCGTTTGAAAAATTTGCAGAGTACGAGAATGTAAAAAACATCCCAACTTATTTTGATTCATACATTATTGTGTGAGTAAATTAGTACATTTTTGATGGTTTCTTTTCGATTATTTTGAAAAATTAATCGGTTAATCGCTCGATTGATCGAAAGGCAAATTTCGATACAATTAAATCGTTAACTGAATGAAAATAACCGATTATAATCGGTTATTCGATTAATCGTGCCATCACTAGTTGACCCTAAACAACTGTGGCAACATCGTCGACACCTCCTCGGTTCCACGGGAAAATAGGTTTATTGATAGTCCCGGCATAGTACTTCCCTCCGAAGTTATGTAGAGAATTTTTTTCTCTAAAATTTAGTGTTTTTATCTTTATGATACATGCATTTGGTTTGACACAGTCAGAGTTCTCGGCGTTGAGTTGGATAAAATTTGATAGGTTTTCATTAATTTAAGATTTCGAAGAAAAATTTATCTAAATTGTTATTCGATTATCGGACTAGGCTTCAAAGTTGCGAAATGAATGACAGTTTTTTGGAAATATTTTTCAAGAAAATCGATCAGAACGCGTTATTTGCAAATAAAATTTTATAATTTTTTAGAAAATTTATAGAAATATGTTTTTGGCAATTAAGTATTTCGATTATATATTCTAAAAATGTTGCGAAAATGAAAATTTTACATTTATGGGCTTTAAAAAAAAGAAAGTTTTTTCAAAAATCGATATCTCGGGAACGGTTGTACAAAAAATTAAAAAAAAAAAAACAGGTTACTATAAATTAAAAAATTATAGAAAAAAATCCTAGTTTCAAAAACCAAATGATGCCCGAATGTGGATGGTAGGCCCCATATGTAAATTAACCTTTCTGTTATGTAATATTTATGTATTTATCTGCATAATAATTAAACGTTTAGCATACTTATGTATATGTATGTATGTATACATATGTATGTACATAGATATGTACGCCCACATGAATGTTTGCTATGCGTATGTATGTATGTAGTTATTTATTATAGTAGTTTCGGTGGGGGAGTATCGCTCGAAAATTGCTGTTAATTATGTCTGTCAGGTATTCGCAGTTATGAATAATAGCGTATGTAACTAAGTAAATATGTATGTATGTAGGTAAGCGTGCAAATGTTTGCATATTTACTATCTATGGCTGCCATTTATCAAACGCCAGCAGAATCTACGCATACACAATAAAATATTCTTATGCAGATATTTATATACTTACATACATACGTATGCATTTATATATGTATGTATGCACTTGCCGAACTGCAGCGGTGTTTGTGCTGCACCATTCAAGCATTGGCAATTAAAGTTGCAATTTAAATTTCGCAATAATTGCAGTCATAATTTGGAACTCAAACGTTGGCGAATGAAAATTTGCGGTTTTTTAAGGCGTTTTAAATAAATATTTGAGCGAAAATATTTTAAACATTTTCTTTGTGTTCCAATGACGTTGGCATGTGAGATGAGGTGAGAAATTTAGCGGAATTGTGTACATATCTGAGGAGCAAATAATATTAAATTTCTCATGAGAATAAAAAAAGATTTGCAATTTTGTATGCGTATTTAAGGTATGTACATACATACTTCTTTTGTATAAAAAGTTGGCTAAAA